>NW_024589874.1:300000-417738 GCF_018446385.1 Zingiber officinale | reverse complement strand
TTGCTAGGATTTGGTTTGGTTTGGAACAAACTCGGTGTTCAATGTAGATCCCTATGTTGTTTAGTTTCTTCAAACTTTACATTAGTAGTTTCTTCAATTTTTAAGGTAACCTTATTGTAAATTCTGTAGCCTCTACTATTTAGAGAATATCCTACAAAAATTCCATTTTCAATTTTAGAGGTGAATTTTCCTAAGTGTTCTCTTGTATTTAAGATGAAAACTGGGTACCCAAATACCTTAAAATATTTTATATTTGGTTGTTTATTATAAAACAGTTCGAAGAAGCGTTTTTGTTTTATTGTTGTACATAGCAGGCTGTACTAACGACTTCTGCCCAAAAGTATTTAGGTAGGTTATACTCATTTAACATTGTTCTAGAAGCTTCAAGTAAGGTTCTATTTTTTCTTTCTACAATTCCATTTTGTTGGGGGGTTTTAGGGCATGAGAACTCATGATGGTAACCGTTTTCTAGACAAAAACTGTTAAAGTGGTGATTTTTAAATTCTCCCCCGTTGTCACTCCTAATTCTTTTAATTTTAATATCTTTTTCGTTTTCAATCTGTTTGCAAAAATTTGAAAAAATTTCAAAAGTTTCATCTTTATGTTTTAAGAATTTGACCCAAGTAAACCTAGAATAATCGTCTATAATTACTAAGCAATATAAGTTTCCATTTATAGATTTGACTCCATGGGAGTCAAAAAGGTCTAAATGTAGAAGTTCTAAGATTGAGGTAGTTTGTGGTTGATTTGTTTGTTTGCCTTGTTGACAAGCATTACATATGGTTGAATCTAAGTTAGGTAACTTTGGTAATCCTTTTACAAGTCCATTTAGTTTACTTATATTTCTAAAGTTGGTGTGAGACATCCTCCTATGCCATAACCAAGTTTCTTCTTTTTGTGTTAAATAACACTTAATGGAAGAAATGGTTAAGTTGATGACATAGATGTTGTCTTTTCTAAAACCTTTTAGGCTTATGGTAGGATTATCTAGATATTTGATTGAGCATTCTGTAGATAGAAATTTGACCTTATACCTAGTATCACACAATTGACTTATACTTAGAAGATTATATTTAAAGTTTTCAACAAGTAAGACATTTGTAATTATAAATTCTAATTTTAATTCAATATTACGTATACCAATTACCTTGAGTTTGTCGTTGTTTCCAAAGGCAACTGTTCCTAGGCTTTTGTAAGTGAGTTGAGTGAACTTGGTGTCATCTCCAGTCATATGTTTGGAGCAACCACTGTCCAAAATCCACTTGGTTTCCTATAGTAAGTAGGATTTAAAGTTAGTCTTTTGAGCATGTATTAATTTAAGTTTAAAATTAAGATTTTGAAATTAATTTTTAAGTTAAACTTTTGAAATTAATTTTTAAGTTAAAATTAAAAATTTTGAAATTAATTTTTAAAGTTAAAATTAAAATTTTGAAATTAATTTTTAAGTTAAAATTAAAATTTTGAAATTAATTTTTAAGTTTAAAATTAAAATTTTGAAATTAATTTTTAAAGTTAAACTTAAAATTTTGAAATTAATTTTTAAGTTAAAATTTTGAAATTAATTTTTTAAGTTAAAATTTTGAAATTAATTTTTTAAGTTAAAATTAAAATTTTGAAATTAATTTTTAAGTTAAAATTAAAAATTTTGAAATTAATTTTTAAGTTAAAATTTTGAAATTAATTTTTTAAGTTAAAATTAAAATTTTGAAATTAATTTTTAAGTTAAAATTAAAAATTTTGAAATTAATTTTTAAGTTTAAAATTAAAATTTTGAAATTAATTTTTAAGTTAAAATTAAAAATTTTGAAATTAATTTTTAAAGTTAAAATTAAAAATTTTGAAATTAATTTTTAAGTTTAAAATTAAAATTTTGAAATTAATTTTTAAGTTAAAATTAAAATTTTGAAATTAATTTTAAGTTAAAATTAAAATTTTGAAATTAATTTTTAAGCCTTATTCTTCTCACCCGAACTATATTATCAATCAGGGAATCCTATGATTTTGTGAGATGAAATTGGTTTGATTACAGACTTTTGGTTTAACTTGTGTTAGATTCAGACTTAGCTTTGGTTTCCACAAATAGGCATTCTTCGGATAAACTTCTAAGCTTGGTGAGTCACAAGGACATCATTAGAAGTAACCAACCTTTCGAGGTTTTCCGAATAGTCCTATCCACGGAACTTAGTACTAAATCTTGGTCTAACTGGTTAGGATTCATTTAAGGGTAGCTTCGGTCAGTTCCACTTGGCCAAATGCACCAGATCGAAACCATATCTTTCTAGACATGCAATGCCCAAGTTTCCCTAACGTACTATCATCCAAAAATTTCACCAATACCATGATTCAAGTTAAACTTGGTCTCTAATTCTAATTGCCCTGCCGGGTTTGTTAGTTTTGGGTTACCCTGTCGGGTAAGTTAGTTTTGGAGGTGCCAGCTATTCTGGAGCCTCCCCCTGAATTATTGGCCATTAATTTAAGTTTTAATTTTAGGCTTGTGTCGATTCTTTTTATAGTTATAGTTAACTTGGTGATAATTTTGTTGTTTCTTAAACTGTTAAGATTTTGAATTTGATTTAGGTTTGTGTTTTGGATTTTGGTTTGGTTTATTTAATTTTATATAATGTATTTTTTCTTTAGGTATATAATATTGATTAAGTCCTACTTGCGTGGTCAGACACGCTTTCGGAACCCAAGCTAAATTGGTTGACTTGTATTGGGTTATTAATGATTTGAAGGTTTTATTTGAATTCGACTTATATCCTAGTCCGGTTTTATTATAACATGCTTTTTGATTATTTAGGATTAAGTCTAGATTTTTTGATCTTGTTGTAAATTTTTCTAGCATTTCTTTTAAATCTTTAACATCATTTTTTAACGATAGATTTTCCTCTTCAAGTGTTAGATCTTGAGTTGGATTCGAATTTTTTAATTGTTCCTTGAGGTTTTGATTTTCCTCAAGAAGTGATTTATTTTCATTTTCTAATTTAGTTAATTTACTATTTAAACAGGAAATAATTCTAAATTTTTTTTTTTAAATTAAAGTATACCTCATTCGGGCCTTCGGAAACGAGTACGGACTCGTGGCTTGTTTCGGGTTCAAACCCGTCTTCATCTTCCGGCTCGTTTTCTGTTTCGGCTTCGCGGGCCATCAGTGCGAGGTGGCTTTGATGTTTCAGCTCTTCTTCCTCCGATTCGTCCGAGGAGTCGTCCCACGTTGCTTTGAGTGCCTTCTTTTTGGTTGGCTTTGGTTTGTCGAACTTTAGTTTTGGACATTCGTTCTTGTAATGTCCCTTTTTGTTGCAGCCGTAGCAAGTCACGTTCTTTTGTTCTGAGGGAGAGCTGATCTTTTGAAGATCCTTTTTGCTGAAGCTCCTCTTTCTCCTGGTGAACATTTTTCTTACCAAGTTCACCAGGTGTTCTTCGTCTTCAGAATCTTGATCGGAGTCTTCTTCAAGTTCAGGCTTGCTTTTCTTTTCTTTGGAGGAACCTGCAAATAGAGCTATACCTTTCTCGGCTCCAGCATTAGTTTGTTCGTGTAATTCTAATTCACAAAACAGCTCGTCTAATTTTAAGTTGGAAAGATTCTTAGAAATTTTGTAGGCATCCACTATTGATGCCCACAAACTATTACGTGGAAAGACGTTTAAAGCGTACCTTATTAAGTCTCTGTTCTCCATTTGGTGGCCTATCGCATGAAGCCCGTTGAGGATGTCCTTGATCCTCGCGTGTAGTTGATTCGCTGTTTCTCCTTCCTGTATTTTTATATTAAAATTTTTATTTAGAAGCAGGTCTCGTTTTGTTACCTTAGCGTCGCTCGTTCCCTCGTGCAGTTCGATCAGCTTGTCCCATAGCTCTTTAGCATTTTTGTGTGGACCGACTCTGTTCAGTTCTTCTCTTGTCAATCCGCACTGTAGAGTGTTGATCGCTTTATTTTCTGTTGATGCTTTTTTCTTGAGATCTGCTGTCCAGTCTTCAGGATCCACTAGATTCCCGGCGTTGTCCACTGGAATTTTGTAAGGTTTCGTAATGCTCATCCACTGGTCGAAGTCTGTTTTGAGGTAGACCTCCATGCGCTTCTTCCAGTAAGGGAAGTCGTCCCTGTTGAAAAGTGGAGGTCGCACTGTGCTGAATCCTTCTTGTTGGGACATTCTGTGCACAGGTAAATAACAAAAAAAAATATCCCAAGACTTGGTCTTGGATTAGTAGTGCGGGAAGAGAAAAATAAAAAAAATCTAGATTCGTGTTGCACTAATTTAAATTGATTAGAGAAATATTAAGTTAACGAAACACCAGTTTTAAAATTAATTATTGAGAAAAAAACAAAAACAATTCACCCCCTGTCTGATTGGTGGTTGCACCAAATCGACAGTACTCGATACCACTTGTAGGACGTTAGATTCGATAGGGGTGAATATCGATTGAAAAACAAGAGTTTAGCATGCGGAAAAGTAAAAAAGGACGCGGTGGTTTTACTCCGTTCGAACTGTGGCGACTCCTACTCGAAGGCCCGTCCTTGACCTTTGGTTGAGCAATCACTGGCAATTCGAATAATAATTACAAAAGAACCGTCGGGAATGCTGAAACTGAAAAACAAATACCGACAAAGGGAAAAGGCGAGCGTGGTAGACTTTGTTGGCGTCGCCTGGCGTCGGCGACAAGACGTGAGAAGATTTCTCGGCTTGATTGATTGTTCGAAGCTCACATGTCGGGCTTCTTTATATATGTTGTTCAGGCGCTGGATCGCTTCGGCGCTGGAATGTAATAATTGCACAAACCATCATGCTCACGTGGCGACTCGGTGGATGGGAGTCGCCTTGGGCGCGGATCCCCTCGGCGCTCGGACTACCTTACCGAGAAACTCCTTTTCCTTCAAAGCAATGTTAGTAGGAGCAAATGTATATCACTGTAAGCAGTTATCGCACTGTTAAAGTTCAACGGATAAAAAGAGTATGACTTAGATTCGTCTCTCCGAGACCGGAATCTAGTCACGATCTCGACTTAGACATCGAAATGGATCTAAGCGGATCGGCGCCTAATGTCCCCTTCCGGAGCGCGTCCTCGGTCCTCCCTGGATCGACCTTTCTTCCCGCGACGTCCGGTCGGCCCGTCGACCCGTCTGGACTTCTGCCAGTCCGGTCGGCCCGTCGACCGGCGGACTTCGCCAGCTATCCGGTCGGCCCGTCGACCTGTCGGACTTCTATAGCGTCCGGTCGGCCCGTCGACCGCTTGGACTTCGCCGACTATCTGGTCGGCCGTCGACCTAGGCGGACTTCGTGCGGACATCCGGTCAGCCGTCGACCATCCGGACTTCTCCTGCACACTCGATCAAAGTGTCAGACAACAACAAAACTAACTTAACCTATTTGTCATTCATCAAAACCTGGGTTAAATCGTTAGTGCTAACCGCACCAACAACTAGGACATTCACCTGGCTTCACTCACCTAGATTTTCTTCTCTGCCTGGCTTCACTCACCGGGACTTTTCTTACTGCCTAGCTTCACTCACTAGGACTTTCCACCTGGCTTCACTCACCAGGATTTTCCAGTCAAGTATTCAGTCAACCTTGACCTACTTGACTCTTCTTCATAATCTCCCCATATGAACAATTGCACCTGCAATCTCCATGTCTTGTCTCCATGTATTGTCAAACATCGAAATCCAAACATCAAGACTCGAGCTTGAACCAATTCAAACTCAGTCAACCAGGTCAACCTTGACCTAAGGAATATTGCACCAACAATCTTCCCCTTTTTGATGTTTGACAATACCTCCTTTAAAGGCTAATCCCATGACCTCAATTTCCTTTATGCCAATTCATATGAATGATGGTTTCCTTCATTCTTCCTCCTTTTCAAGAGGGCAAACTCCTCTTTAGGTAATGAAGGCCTAACTAACACACATTCTCCCCCTATTGGCACATCAAAACTCTCCCCGAAGAGGTACCCAGCGTTGTTTACAACTTCACTAGTTGTTTACAACACAATAACGAAGATCCCATACCCTTCGTTATTCTCAGCGCTCATCCTTGAGCATATACCACTTTATATTCACGCGATTCAAATGAAGGTCTCATACCCTTCATTATCATCAAATGCTCATCCGTGAGCATACACCACTTGAATAATGAAGATATCCACTCTCCAGTATATTCAAATGCCCAACCTTGAGTAGTTTTGATAAAGAAGGTTAACCACCTTCCAAGGTATATGAAAAATAGATTTTCATATCCTTAAAGAGTAACTTCCCCTAAAGACATGCATGTAACTTCTGTCATTGCACCAACAATGACTTGGAACTCCTAAATCTTTAGGAAACCCAAATTTAGAAGTTTTGAGGTTCAAAAAGTCAATATTGAAACCAAACCTCAACCTAAACCTCTACTTAGTCTTCCTCAACCAATCCATCCTAGTTTTTATCATAAAAACTCCCCCTAAATGAGTGAAAATATGTTTCAAGGGGTTAGGAATGGTTTTATAGACTAAAAATGGTTCAAAATGCTGAAAATAAGCTTTCCCAGCTAAAATCAGCATCCCCAATCAATTGGAGTTGGGTCCCAATCGATTGGAGTTGGGTCCCAATCGATCCACTAATCAATTCAGATTGTGTGGATCGATCGGCTGATCGATCCAGCGAGCTTCTGCTCGCGGGAAAACTCCTCTCAATCGATCACCCGATCGATTGAGGCACTCCAATCGATCGATTGGAGCTCTGAAAATTTGAAAATTTATTTCAGTGAATTTCAGAAACTCCCCTAAAATTATACAAAAATCAAAAAATCATGAAAATTCATGCATATATTGTCAAGGAAAAATGGTTTTCTATGAAAATACTTCCTATTTTCAAAGATTGACACAAACTTCGAAACTTGTAAAAACTTCAGTCTTTTCTTTCAAGTTTGTGCTCAACTATTTAATGATGATTACTATCAAAAGATAGTCTTCATCAAGGTTTTCAAAATACATTTAAAAACATTTTTAAAACCAATATCCAACCATGTTCTTTGGGCTTAATGCACATGACTTGTACATTAGCTTTCCCAATGATTAGAAAACACATAACTATGTGTTTTAATGAATTTAAAACTAAAAAAAATACACTAAATCAACATCTTGAGTTTTGTTCATCATCCTAACATCTCACTTGTATTTAATGTGTATGAAAACACATACAAGTTACCTTATAGTTCTTTTGTGAGATGTAAAGTTTGGTTTTGCCCTAAACTATGGATCATGCATGCATATCTATCTAGGCATTTTGAATTATGAGCATCCACTAAGGATGTTACTTGTTAATAAATGTCATTTGTCCTTAATTACAAGGAATTAAGCATAATGCATGATATGTTATGGCATACATCAAAGATAAATAATTTTCAAAAGAAAATTTCCTATAACTACATGATGTATGTATGACATTGTTGGTTGCTACCCGGAAAACCTAATGGTTCCACTGTACAAAAATTTTGTACAAAGGTCTGAACATTTTCCTAGCTACCATGTGTTCTTTTAAATTAAACTTGGATCGCCTGCGGAACTTAACACGTTTGATCCAAAGTTTAATCTATTTGTTCTTTTAGGTTTAGACTTGGATCTCCTGCAGAACTTAACACGTTCGATCCAAATCACCTAGGTTATTAATTTCATTAAATATTAATTTCCAAAATCGGCTTCCAGGACTACATGGCGAGGCACATGACCTTCTTGGATATGGAAGCAACCACCACCGCCTAGACAAAGCCTTTTAAGGAAAGCTAATATTTAATTTCCTTAAATAACTTTAGGTCAATCGAAAAGAACAATCAAATCACAAGGAAAAGAAAAACAAAAGAACACAACATCGAAAACAAATTCGAAATACTAGAATCGCATGCCTCTTGTATTTGGTATTTTTACATGAAGATAAAAGTAGTATGATGCGAAAATAAAATACTAGTATACCTTTTCTTTTGCAAACAAAAACCTCTAGGTCTTCTACCGTATTCCTCTTCTAACCTCGGACGTTGTGTGGGCAACGATCTTCCGAGATGAGAAACCACCAAAGCACCTTCTTCTCCTTTCTTCAAGTTTCGGCCAAGCACTATGCTTCCAAAAGATGAAGATCTTTTTCCACCAACCAAGCTCCAAGGGATGTTAGCTTTCTCTCCTTCTTCTCCAAGCTAAAATCCGGCCACCACTTGATCTCCAAGGAAGAAGAGAAGTTCGGCCACAAGATGGAGAGAAGAGAAAGAAAGGAGGCTGGCCACACCAAGGAAGAAAAGAGGGAGAAAATAATAGAGGTTGTTCACCATGAAGGCTCCCAAAACCTCCTCTTTTATAATCCTTAGCTTTGGCAAATAAGAAAATTTAATTACAATAAAATTTCCTTAACTTTCCTTAACATGAATTAATTAAGAAAAATTAAACAAAATTTCCTAATCCTTCATGTCATGGCCGGCCACCTCATGGAGAGCAAACAAGGTAATTTTCAATCAACAATTAAAATTCCTTATTTGTCTTCGGAAATTTTAAAATAAAATTTCCTTTAAAATCCCTTCATGGTTGATAAAAGAAATTTCTATAATTTTAATTTTTCAGCATGTGAATAATTTATAAAGAAGAAAAATAAAATATCTTTCCAATCTACAAATAAGGAAAGAGATTTAATCTCTTTCTTTAATCTTTTGTAGAACCTTATAAAAGAGATGTTTTAATTTTTAATCTCTCCAATAAATTATATCTTTCACATAAGAAAATTTTAAAATTAAAATTCTTTTCTAATTTAATAGGGCCGACCACCTAAGCTTGGGTTCAAGCTAGCTTGGTCGGCCCCTACACCATGGGTATGAAGGCGGGTATAGGTGGGTATAGTACTCTATAAATAAGAGGCTACGATAGGGACCGAGAGGAGGAATTGGTTTTGGTCTCCCGATAAAATTAAGCATTCCGTGTTCACCCCGAATACACAACTTAATTTTATCAATAATAATTCATTCCACTAGAGAACTATTATTGAACTACCGCACCAATCCCAAATTATAATTTTGGGCTCCTTCTTATTATGAGTGTGTTAGTCTCCCTGTGTTTAAGATGTCAAATGTCCACTAATTAAGTGAGTTACTGACAACTCATTTAATTAATATCTTAGTCCAAGAATAGTACCACTCAACCTTATCATCATGTCGGACTAAGTCCACCTGCAGGGTTTAACATGACAATCCTTATGAGCTCTTCTTGGGGACATTATCAACCTAGTTCACTAGGATACATTTTTCTTCTATAATCAACAAGAAACACTATAAGTTGTAACGACCCGGCCCTCTTGGCCCATTTGGCGGCCCATTTGGCGGCCCATTTGGCGACCCTCGGGTCGTCGACCGTCGACCCTTATGTCGTCGGCCCATTTGGCGACCTCTCATGTCGTCGACCGACGACCCTTGGCCGTGCCGTTACTCACTAGGTCTTTCCACCCCTGGCCAGTGGATTTTTGCCTCCCCCAGGATTCGAACTCTAAACCTCCAGGCTTAAGTATTAGAGTTTATGAATCCTGGTAACCAAGTGAGATGATCTCACTTGGTTACCAGGATTCATAAACTCTAATACTTAGGGGTGGAAAGTCCTAGTGAGTAACGGCACGGCCAAAGGGTCGTCGGTCGACGACATGAGAGGTCGCCAAATGGGCCGACGACATAAGGGCCGCTAGTCGGGCCGCCACAAGGGCCGCCCAAGAGGCCAAAGGGCCGGGTCGTTACATAAGTGATATCATTTCCCAACTTATCGGGCTTATTGATTTATCAAACTAAATCTCACTCATTGATAAATTAAAGAAATAAATATCAAATATATGTGCTTGTTATTACATTAGGATTAAGAGCACACACTTCCATAATAACTGAGGTCTTTGTTCCTTTATAAAGTCAGTATAAAAGGAATGACCTTTGATGGTCCTACTCAATACACTCTAAGTGTACTAGTGTAATTATATAGTTAAGATAAACTAATACCTAATTACACTACGACCTTCCAATGGTTTGTTCCTTTCCATTTTGGTCATGAGCTACTGTTTATAATTTATAAGGTACTGATAACATTATCTTCTGTATGTGACACCACATACTTGTTAGAATCCTACGTACTCGGCTAGAGAGGGGGGGTGTGAATAGCCGCCCCAAATCGCTCGTTTCTTTCTACAAATCAGGTTAGCGCAGCGGAAAACTAAACTAGAAACGAAAGGAAGAATATCAAACCTTAACACAGCGATGTACGAGGTTCGGAGATGATACTCCTACTCCTCGGCGTGTCCGTAAGGTGGACGAGCCCTATCAATCCGTCGGTGGATGAGTCCCCGAAGAACCGGCTAATATAAACTCCTTCGGGGTGGAGAAACCTCACCACAATCTTTGCAACAGCAATAAGGAGTACAAGAAGAACAAGAACACAAGAACAACAGGAATGTAAAAACACTTGCTTGCCTCTTGTTGTCGATTGGAACCTAGATGAAACAGCAGCTTCTAGGATCCAAACTCAGCTAGAAAACCAGCAGGAAACTCACGCAGAGCTTCAGCACAATGAGAGCTCAGCAAAGCTCTAATCGCCGTAATCAGGAAGAAGAAGAAGAAGTAGAAGCAGAGGCTCGATCTCCTTTTATAACCTGTGAAGAAGAGAAACCAGCCGTTGTGTGCAACGGCTGGGACTGAACCGATCAGCACCCTGATCGGTCAGGACTCTGATCGGTCATGGGACCGATCGGGCTCTATCGATCGGTCCCGGACCGATCAGCCATATCTTCACAGAGCCACTGATCGTGCTCTGATCGGTCTGTGGACCGATCAGGCTCTAGGCTGATCGGTCCCCAGACCGATCAGCCAACTCTCTGTGAGAGTTGGCTCGTCTCTGATCGGTCTCCAGACCGATCAGAAGAGCCTCAGTAAGCCACTGATCGTTATCTGATCGGTCACCAGACCGATCAGATACCCAGCGTATCGCTGGATCGATCCACTGATCGATCCAGAGCTTGGTTTTTGCCCAAACCAAGTCCAAACCAACATCCGGTCAATCTTGACCTGTTGGTACATTGCGCCTAGCATCCGGTCACTCCCTCGACCTGCTAGGACTCCCCGCTAAGTGTCCGGTCAATCCCTTAGACCCACTTAGACTTTTCTCTCCGTACCAAGTATCCGGTCACTCCTATGACCTACTTGGACTTCCCATCACCAGATGTCCGATCACCCTTGATCCATCTGGATTTTCCCTTGCCCGGCTTCACTTACCAGGACTTTCACCTAGCTTCACTCACTAGGGTTTTCACCTGGCTTCACTCACCAGGATTTCCACAACTGCCTGGCTTCACTCACCAGGACTTTCCAACTGCCTAACATCCCAGTTAGGACTTTCCCATTCACCTAGCTTCACTCACTAGGATTTTCACCTGGCTTCACTCACCAGGATTTTTACCTTCACCTAGCTTCACTCACTAGGATTTTCACCTGGATTCACTCACCAGGATTTCCCGACTGCCTGGCTTCACTCACCAGGACTTTCCACATTGCCTAACATCCCAGTTAGGACTTTTCCGTGCCAAGTCTCCATACTTGGACTTTTCGCGTGCCAAGCTCCCTGCTTGGACTTTTCCAGTGCCAAGTCTCCATACTTGGACTTTTTCCCGAATCAGGTCAACCAGGTCAACCTTGACCTACGGTTGCACCAATAATCTCCCAAACATCTATTCTTGTCCCATATCAAGAATACAACTCTTCCACGAGTGTCAAACATCAACATGCAACTCAACTAGGTCAACCTTGACCTAAGGTTGCACCGACAATCTTCCTAAGTCAAACATCAAAATACAACTCGAGTCAGGTCAACTCGAGTCAGGTCAACCAGGTTAACCTTGACCTAAGGTTGCACCAACAATCTCCCCCTTTTTGATGTTTGACAAAACCCATAATCAAGTTAGGTTAACCCGATAACCTAACTTAGGTTTTCCAATCATCTTCCAATGTCCAATGTTCTTTCCTTGAACATTCTCTGGACATTCTCCCCTTAGGTTAACCCGATAACCTAACTTGGGTTCTCCAATAATTCTCCCCCTTTTTGACACACATCAAAAAGAATTCCAATGTTCTTCCTTGAACATTCCTTGACATTCTTCCCCTAGCTTAGGTTAACCCGATAACCTAACTTGGGTTTCTCCAATAATTCTCCTCCTTTTTGACACACATCAAAGAAAATATCAAGGTCAAGAGTTTCTTCCTAATGAAAGTCCCATACCTTTCATTGAAACTCTTAATTTCCCCCTTGATACTAAACTCAACAATCAACTTAGCGATAATCCCATATCACTAATCCTCAAAAGTCTTAAGGAGTAAAAACTCCCCCTAAAAGTCAACTCCCCCTTGACAATTAGGTAAAACTCCCCCTAAAGGTCAACTCCCCCTTGACCATTGCACCAACAATGTCTTTGTGAGTTCCAAACCTTTAGAAATCCAAAAACACCATTTCCATAACTGAAATTTCAGACAACAGCTGAAGAATCAGAAACCCCAGACCGATCGGCCCTTCACCGGATCGCACTCGTGCTACTGGAACTCACTGGATCAGTCTACAGACCGATCCATGCTTCTCTGGATCAGTCCACAGACCGATCAGGACTTACCTGGATCGGTCCCCAGACCGATCCAGACTCTGATAGGCAGATTTCTGAAATTTCCTTCCCGAAATTCAGAAACTCCTAGAAAATTTCAGAAAATTCGAAAAATTGTGAAATTTTGAGGATACATTCCTCATAACATATACTATCATGGAAAAATAGTTTTCTATGAAAATAGTTTCCATTTTTCAATCTTGATACAAAGTTCAAAAACTTTGAAATAGTTCAAGTTTAACTTAACTTTGTATCACAATGTTCAATGATGAATGCTATCACTAGGAAAGCTTCATCAAGGTTTTTCAAATCAATTTTAAAATGCTTTTAAAACCATTTGAATTTAGGACCATAATCTTAGGGCTAGATGTACATGACTTGTACACAAGCTTTCCCTATGATCCTTCATTTCTTGAATTAGGGTCATCTAGGTACAAGGACAATGCACCTTGATCCTAACTCATGATCCTAATATCTCACACACTTCTAAGGTGTATCAAACCACATTCAAGTCAATTTGATGTGAGATATGGGTTAAGGTCAACTTAGGCTAAGTTCTCATGCATTTTCTAAACACCAATTTGATCTCAATATCAAATTATATGTTTGTTCTCAAATCAATTTCATTGATTATAATGCAAGAGATGATGACATGGCATATATTGATATCATAAGTAAAAACATGTGCCAATGTCATGATGTCATGGCATAAAGTTTGAAAACTTAACTAAGGCATGACATATAAACTAGCCTAAGCATTATCATGACATTTCAAATGATAATAAAATGAATATGATGTCATGGCATGGCATATGGCAACCAATCATGGCAAGTTAGCACAAATAAAATACCTAAATTCCCTATCTAAGTATCCTTAGCCTTAGCTAACTTAAAATCTAACCCTAGATTGCCCATATATCCCTAAGAGAAAACCAAAATCCCAATTATGGTATTTCTCTAGGTTTTCTTAAATTGTGCCAAATAAGATTAAAATCGATATTTTTCAAATATGGCACAATTTACTCCTCAAGGAGTAAATAATAATTCTTTTTCATTTTCAAAGGTTATCAAAACCTTGAAAATGCTCCTTGGGTGTCAATTTCCTCAAAGTTGGGTTAACTACCCTTCTAATTGGAGTTGACACTCTCTAACCCTTTTATGGGGTAGAGAAGATGCTCCTAGGAACCCAATACCTATGTGAGCTCATTGGGTTCACTAAATATTCACTAGGGATGACTTCCCTAGCAACCCTCCTAATGACCCTCTTAGGCTTAAAAGCCTTGGTCATTTGGGTCTCATCAAGGTCAACTATAGGGATGACTTCCCTTGTGACCTTGGTAATGGTCTTCCTAGCCCTAGGTTTTGTTCCATAATCGAATGGAACATTATGATAAGTGGGCTTGACCATTTGGGACTTAGGTTTGTAACCCAAACCTTTCTTGTCCTTGGACATTGGTTTTTGACCCTTAAATCCTAGAGTCAAATTCTTAAGAGTCTTTTCTAGAGAGTCAAGTCTTGACCTCAAGACTTGATTTTCTTTCTCTAATACCTCAAATTTTAATTTATCATTCTTCTTTGAGGTATTCCTAGGCATATGTCTAGTTGTCTTGGGGTTTCTACCTAGGTTCTCCTTAGCCTTAGATGAGTTAATCCTAGGGTTGGCCTTCCTAGTATTGTTCTTATCTAAGCTAAGATGTTTAGCACCTAAGCACACATGTTGATTTCTATGATTATCATGCTTATCATTCTTGACCATTGCAATAAGACTACTAGCATGTATCTTATTAGAAGTGCAAGAATGAACCTTAGAGGATACCTTAGGGTTTGCCTTCGCTCTCCCTTTACACGTGCTTGGTCTTTTGTCCTTGTGAGATTGCCTCCCCCTTGGACATTGACTCCTATAGTGTCCCCGTTGCTTGCATTGGAAGCACACCACGTGCTCCTTGCCCTTGCGTTTTGGGACTCCGACTTCCTTGATCTTTGGCGCCGGTGGAGTCTTCTTAGTCTTCTTTGGACATTTACTCTTGTAATGTCCAAATTCCCTACACTCAAAACACATTATATGCAATTTACTTGAACTTAAAGTGTTTGAGTTACCTAGGGTTGAGGATGGATGTATACTCTCTTCTTCATCCCTCCCGGAGGTAGAAACTTCTTCTTCGTGCTCCGATCTTGAAGAAGAACTCACCTCCTCTTCTTCTTTAGATGTTGAGTAGCCCTCAACTTCTAATTCCTCACCTCCACGATGTGAGCTACTTGGCTCACTAGGCTCCTCTTCATGGCTTGAAGTGGGGCTCTCCTCATGGAGTTTGGCCAAGTTGTTCCACAACTCCTTGGTATCCTCCTATCTTACATAAAATATCATTAGGTAAAGAGAATTCAAATATTTTCATTACCTCGTCGTTGATTGTGGATTGGTGGATTTGCTCCTTCGTCCACTTCTTCTTCTCAAAAGGTTTTCCTTCTTTATCCATCGGAAGAGTGAAACCTAATTGTACACAAGTCCAATTTTCAATGTTAGTCATAAGGAAATACTTCATCCTTACCTTCCAATACGCGAAGTCGTCGCGATCGTAGAAGGGTGGAATGGTGATGTCTTCTCCGAGTTGATCCATCTCTAGCTTGTGCTCCCTCGGGTGTTAATCCGGCGAAGAGCGACCTCGCTCTGATACCACTTGTTAGAATCCTACGTACTCGGCTAGAGAGGGGGGGTGTGAATAGCCGCCCCAAATCGCTCGTTTCTTTCTACAAATCAGGTTAGCGCAGCGGAAAACTAAACTAGAAACGAAAGGAAGAATATCAAACCTTAACACAGCGATGTACGAGGTTCGGAGATGATACTCCTACTCCTCGGCGTGTCCGTAAGGTGGACGAGCCCTATCAATCCGTCGGTGGATGAGTCCCCGGAGAACCGGCTAATATAAACTCCTTCGGGGTGGAGAAACCTCACCACAATCTTTGCAACAGCAATAAGGAGTACAAGAAGAACAAGAACACAAGAACAACAGGAATGTAAAAACACTTGCTTGCCTCTTGTTGTCGATTGGAACCCAGATGAAACAGCAGCTTCTAGGATCCAAACTCAGCTAGAAAACCAGCAGGAAACTCACGCAGAGCTTCAGCACAATGAGAGCTCAGCAAAGCTCTAATCGCCGTAATCAGGAAGAAGAAGAAGTAGAAGCAGAGGCTCGATCTCCTTTTATAACCTGTGAAGAAGAAGACACAGAAACTAGCCGTTGTGTCGCAACGGCTAGGACCTGGACCGATCAGGCTCCACCCTGATCGGTCCAGAGCCTCTCTGATCGGTCATGGGACCGATCAGGCTCTAGTCTGATCGGTCCCCAGACCGATCAGCCATATCTTCACAGAGCCACTGATCGTGCTCTGATCGGTCTGTGGACCGATCAGGCTCTAGGCAGATAGGTCCCCAGACCGATCAGCCAACTCTCTGTGAGAGTTGGCTCGTCTCTGATCGGTCTCTAGACCGATCAGAAGAGCCTCAGTAAGCCACTAATCGTTATCTGATCGGTCACCAGACCGATCAGATACCCAGCGTATCGCTGGATCGATCCACTGATCGATCCAGAGCTTGGTTTTTGCCCAAACCAAGTCCAAACCAACATCCGGTCAATCTTGACCTGTTGGTACATTGCGCCTAGCATCCGGTCACTCCCTCGACCTGCTAGGACTCCCCGCTAAGTGTCCGGTCAATCCCTTAGACCCACTTAGACTTTTCTCTCCGTACCAAATATCCGGTCACTCCTATGACCTACTTGGACTTCCCATCACCAGATGTCCGATCACCCTTGATCCATCTGGATTTTCCCTTGCCCGGCTTCACTTACCAGGACTTTCACCTAGCTTCACTCACTAGGGTTTTCACCTGGCTTCACTCACCAAGATTTCCACAACTGCCTGGCTTCACTCACCAGGACTTTCCAACTGCCTAACATCCCAGTTAGGACTTTCCCATTCACCTAGCTTCACTCACTAGGATTTTCACCTGGCTTCACTCACCAGGATTTTTACCTTCACCTAGCTTCACTCACTAGGATTTTCACCTGGATTCACTCACCAGGATTTCCCGACTGTCTGGCTTCACTCACCAGGACTTTCCACACTGCCTAACATCCCAGTTAGGACTTTTCCGTGCCAAGTCTCCATACTTGGAGTTTTCGCGTGCCAAGCTCCCTGCTTGGACTTTTCCAGTGCCAAGTCTCCATACTTGGACTTTTTCCCGAATCAGGTCAACCAGGTCAACCTTGACCTACGGTTGCACCAATAATCTCCCAAACATCTATTCTTGTCCCATATCAAGAATACAACTCTTCCACGAGTGTCAAACATCAACATGCAACTCAACTAGGTCAACCTTGACCTAAGGTTGCACCGACAATCTTCCTAAGTCAAACATCAAAATACAACTCGAGTCAGGTCAACTCGAGTCAGGTCAACCAGGTCAACCTTGACCTAAGGTTGCACCAACAATACTATGTTATCTACAATATAAATTAATTGAAAAACTACAAACAAATGTAGATAATTTGACCAAATGTGATTCTTTATCCAAAATAAATGTTTACAAAAGCTTAGGATTTCAGTATACACTCTAACAATCTCCCACTTATACTAATGACTAAGCTGCCACATCTGCTGCCATACATCTGATTCCCATTCCCTCCACATGCCGATCGAAAGCTTTTGCTGGAAGGGCCTTAGTGAAAGGATCTGCCAGGTTATCTGTTGATGCAATCTTGGTGATTACAACTTCTCCTCGCTTCACGATATCTCGTATCAGGTGGTACTTGGGCTCTATATGTTTACTTGCCTTATGGGCTCATGGTTCCTTCGAGTTTGCAACTGCACCGCTATTATCACAATAAATTGTGATGATTTTGGGCAAACCAGGAATCACATCTAAGTCCATTAGATAGTTCCTGAGTCATACTGCTTCTTTAGCTGCCTCAGAGGCTGCTACATACTCAGCTTCCATGGTTGAGTCCGAAACACATTTCTGCTTAACACTCCTCCATGCAATGGCTCCACCTCCTAAAAAGTAAATACATAGCCTGATGTAGACTTACTGTTGTCCCTATCTGATTGGAAATCTGAATCCGTGTAACCCACAGGGAGCAAATTGTCTGCTTGGTAGACTAGCATATAATCTCTAGTCCTTCTCAGGTACTTTAATATATGCTTTACCGCAGTCCAATGTCCTTGTCCAGGGTTACTCTGATATCTGCTAACCATGCCCACGACAAAACAGATATCAGGTCTCGTACATAGCATTGCATACATAAGGCTTCCTACAGCCGAAGCAAAAGGAACTGCTTTCATGTCCTCTATCTCCTTTGTTGTCTTTGGAGACATCTCTTTAGATAGAGCTACTCCATGCCTAAAAGGTAAGAAACCTTTCTTGGAATTCTGCATGCTAAAACGAGCAAGGATTGTATCTATATATGAAGCTTGGGACAAACACAACATTCTTTTCTTGCGATCCCTTATAACTTTGATCCCAAGAATGTGTGCACAATATCCTAAGTCCTTCATATCAAATTGTTTGGACAACCATACCCTTACGTCCGATAATACCTTGACATTGTTGCTAATTAACAAAATATCATCTACGTATAGTACAAGAAATACCGCCATATTTTCGTTACACTTCTTGTATACACAAGACTCATCCGGACACTGAATAAATCCATATGACTGGATTACTTCATTAAACCATAGGTTCCAAGACCTTGAAGCTTGCTTCAGTCCATAAATTGACCGATTGAGATTGCACACCAGATGCTCTTTGCCTTTTTCGATGAACCCTTCTGGTTGCTTCATATGGATGTTTTCTTCAAGACTTCCATTAAGGAAAGCTGTCTTGACATCCATTTTCCAAATCTCATAATCCATATGAGCAGCAATGGATAAGAGTATCCGGATAGACTTAAGCATGGCTACCGGTGAAAAGGTCTCCCCATAATCGATTCCCTCTTTCTGAGTGTACCCTTTCGCAACAAGCCTAGCTTTGAAGGTTTCTACCTTCCCATCTGTCCCTCTTTTCCTTTTGTAGATCCACTTGCATCCAACGGCTTTTACACCATCGGGTGGTTATACAAGCTCCCAGACCTTATTAGAGTACATAGACTCTATTTCAGAATTCATTACCTTTTGCCAAGATACTGCATCTATATCTTGGAGTGCTTCGTCATATGTTCGGGGATCATGTTCATATTTACCCGGGATCAAGTCCGAAGACTCTCCCAAAAACATGAATCTCTCAGGTTCCCTCACAACTCTCCCACTACGACGGGGCATTGTCTGTGGTTGTGTATCATGTGTGACACGTGTTGCAGTCTCTTGTGGTACTTCATCTTGTACTGTTGGTACTAAAGTAGACTTGTCCTCTCTAAGTTCTTCTAAAACGATTTTGCTACTGGGCTTGTGATCCATTATATAGTCTTCTTCTAAAAACTGGGCATTGGTGCTAACAATGACCTTCTGGTCTTTATGACTATAAAATAAACCACCTTTCGTTCCTCTGGGATAACCCACAAACACGCGAACTTCTGTACAAGATTCTAACTTATCAGCATCTGGTTTCAACACATGTGCTGGACTACCCCAAATCCGAATATGTCTTAGACTGGGTTTTCGCCCATTCCATAATTCTGTGGGAGTAGAAGATACTGATTTAGAAGGTACTAAGTTCAGAATGTACACTGCCGTTTCCAGAGCGTATCCCCAAAACGAATTTGGTAATTCTGAATAACTCATCATCGATCTAACCATCTTCATAAGAGTCATATTCCTTCGTTCTGCCACACCATTCTGTTGAGGTGTACCAGGTGCGGACAGTTGGGATTGAATCCCGGCCTCTGATAAGTAATTCCTAAACTCTCCTAAGAGGTATTCGCCACCACGATCATACCGTAGTGTCTTGATACTTTTACCTAATCGTTTCTCCACATCAGCCTTGTACTCTTTGAACTTATCAAAGCACTCAGACTTGCGGCGCATTAGTTAAATGTATCCGTATCTTGAATAATCGTATATAAAAGATACAAAATATTCAAAACCACCTCTTGCTTAGATAGACATAGGACCACACAAATCAGAATGAACCAATTCTAACACTTCTTTGGCTCTATACCCCTTGGCCTTAAAAGGCCTCTTGGTCATTTTACCTTCCAAGCAAGATTCACAAGTTGGAAAATTTTCCAACTCTAATGAACCCAAGAGTCCATCGGCTATAAACCTTTGAATCCTACTTAAGTTAATATGACCAAGCCTTAGATGCCAAAGATATGCTTGGTTCATTTCCGAAGGTTCTTTTCTCTTATTTGAGTTAGAAGATGTGTTATTAATTTCCATATTTTGCTTTGTGGGAGAAATTGGATTTAAAGTATATAAATTTCCAACCAATGCACCAGAACAGATAATCACTTAATAACCACATCGTTACTAAAGGAAACTGAATATCCATCCAAAAATAGTTTAGAAACTGAAATTAAATTCTTTCTAAAACTGGGTACATAAAGACAATTTCTTAAAACAAAATTTCTATTTCTATTAAAAGATAAGTAGACGTCTCGCACTGCAACAGCCGCCACCTTAGTAGCATTGTCCGTGTAGACGGTAATCTCTCCTTCAGTTAGTCGTCAGGTTTCATTGAACCCCTGCAAGGAATTGCAGACATGATCAGTGGCTCCCGTATCTACACACCAGGTGCTGGTAGATAACACCGCTAAACATATTTCAATAACTAGAGCATGAGATATACCTTTGTTGTTTTGATTCCTACGAGGACAGTCCGCCTTCCAATGCCCTTACTGCTTGCAGATGAAGCACTTGCCCTTCGGCTTCTTCATTCCAGCTTTAGGTCCTGTACTCTGAGATTTATTCACTTTCTTTGTTGAGCTAACTTGTTTCTTCTTCTTCTTTCCTTTCGATTTAGAAGTAGAACCATTTTCAGCATAGTGAATATGAGAATTATGACGGAACAAACCTTCTGCTGCCTGAAGTTCTGTCAGTAGTTCCGCCAATGAATATACCCTTTTATTCATGTTATAATTCAGGCGGAATTGCTCAAAACTTCTAGGTAGCGTTTGGAGGATCATATCGATCTGGGTTTCCCCATCAATTTCTCCTCCAAGGATTTGTATTTCATTTAGATAAGACATCATCTTTAGGATATGATCCCTCATGGGAGTACCCTCTTGCATGGTGGCCGTCATTATCTTTCTCATGGCTTCTTGCCTAGAAGCCCGATCCTGGTGACCAAAAAGTTCCTTGAGATTGTTCATAATATCATAGGCTGTTGGTAAATCTTGATGCTGATGTTGCAAAACATTTGACATCGAAGCTAAAATGTAACACCGCGTCATCTCATCTGCTTTTACCCATTTCCTATGATACTCAATCTCCTCTTGGGTAGATTCACCATTGGGTGTATCAGGGCAAGGTTCAGTCAGTACAAATTTATAGCTTTCAGCAGTAAGAACAATGTCCAGGTTCCTTTTCCAATCTATGTAGTTAGGACCAATAAGTCTGTTCTCTTTTAGTATGATGGCCAGTGGGTTGAAAGTCATCCTAAGAATCACAAATAACTTTTGGTCAGAACTCTAAATTTAAAATAATATTAATTCCTCAAACAATACTATTTTAAATTAACCAACACCTCAAAACACCGTGAATTTTGTATGTCACGATAGTGTGGACGTATACAAATTTAACATTTGTAAAAGAAGGGTTTAACCCATTAATTTTATTATCTTGTCAACCTAACTTTTTGACAAATAAAATTAATAGTTGGTTTCCTTTGGAAACACGAATAATAGTAGTGACTCCGATGGGGAGGATACTATTAAACGTGCCTAAATGTATACCATTACTTGACACTAAGTCCATTAATAAGATTGTGCCCCTTCCGATGGGGAAGATCACACGCTCTTAATTAACTTCCTATAGTCATCCAAAATGAAAGTTTGTTCTAGTGATCCACAAACAAGCTCATCCGATATGGAGGAAGGCACTCAGAGCCAACGCGCAAGCTTGTTTGCATCACTTACAAACCAGTAATGGAGACCGTGGAATTTATTTAAAATCCCTCTCCCACTTAGTTATTTAAAATGAGGAATTTTCACTATGCTAGTCTACTAAACATGTATGCTAACATGCACACACATCACAATATAAAAGCATTAAATAAAAAAACTAATTTTCAACTATTATGGCTTTTATCTATTGTTGTCCTCCGTGTGTCGTCATCCCTAGCTGCTGCCATCTTTGGCCACTGTCACCGTGTCTAGTTGTCGCATCCATCTTGCTCCTTGTTCCGCTGCGCCTCTGGTCCTCAAAAGGTTCCACGCCTTGCAAGATTCAATCCGCGACATAAATAGAATTTTACATTTTCGATCCTATATTCCTCGAAGGAATGTACATGTAAACTAGATCGAACATAAAATAAAATTTACATCCATCGATCCTATATTCCATAAAAGGAATGTACATGTAACTAGATCAAAAATAAAATCCTAATAAAACTAAATACAGCTCCTGCTGTATTTTATAATACAATCATGCACACACAATAAATGCCCTTGACATATCCAAAGGTCCAATCACACACATAATAACTATAAGCCATAATCGTTGAATCCTGCATCCACAAAGTTAGCACATCCTACTATTAACCTGCCTAAATTATGTATGACATGTGCATAATTAAACTAATACCAAATACACAGAGGCAAAACCCTAGCTCTAATACCAATTGTTGGTTTCTACTCGGAAAACCTAATGGTTCCACTGTACAAAAATTTTGTACAAAGATCTGAACCTTTTCCTAGCTACCATGTGTTCTTTAAATTAAACTTGGATCGCCTGCGGAACTTAACACGTTTGATCCAAAGTTTGATTTATTTGTTCTTTTAGGTTTAGACTTGGATCTCCTGCGGAACTTAACACGTTCGATCCAAATCACCTAGGTTATTAATTCCATTAAATATTAATTTCCAAAATTGGCTTCCAGGACTGCATGGCGAGGCACATGGCCTTCTTGGATATGGGAACAACCACCACCGCCTAGACAAAGCTTTTTAAGGAAAGCTAATATTTAATTTCCTTATATAACTTTAGGTCAATCGAAAAGAACAATCAAATCACAAGGAAAATAAAAACAAAAGAACACAACATCAAAAACAAATTCGAAATACTAGAATCGCATGCCTCTTGTATTTGGTATTTTTACATGAAGATAAAACTAGTATGATGCGGAAATTAAATACTAGTATACCTTTTCTTTTGCAAGCAAAAACCTCTAGGTCTTCTACCGTATTCCTCTTCTAACCTCGGACGTTGTGTGGGCAACGATCTTCCGAGATGAGAAACCACCAAAGCACCTTCTTCTCCTTTTTCAAGTTTCGGCCAAGCACTATGATTCCAAAAGATGAAGATCTTTTTCCACCAACCAAGCTCCAACGGATGTAAGCTTTCTCTCCTTCTTCTCCAAGCTAAAATCCGGCCACCACTTGATCTCCAAGGAGGAAGAGAGGTTCGGCTACAAGATGGAGAGAAGAGAAAGGAAGGAGGCTGGCCATACCAAGGAAGAAAAGAGGAAGAAAATAATAGAGGTTGTTCACCTTAAAGGCTCCCAAAACCCCCTCTTTTATAATCCTTTGCTTTGGCAAATAAGGAAATTTAATTACAATAAAATTTCCTTAACTTTCCTTGACATGAATTAATTAAGAAAAATTAAATAAAATTTCCTAATCCCACATGTCATGGCCGGCCACCTCATGGAGAGCAAACAAGGTAATTTTCAATCAACAATTAAAATTCCTTATTTGTCTTTGGAAATTTTTAAAAAATAAAATTTCCCTTTAAAATCCCTTCATGGTTGATAAAAAGAAATTTCTATAATTTTAATTTTTCAACATGTGAATAATTTACAAAGAGAAAAAATAAAATATCTTTCTAATCTACAAATAAGGAAAGAGATTTAATCTCTTTCTTTAATCTTTTGTAGAACCTTATAAAAGAGATATTTTAATTTTTAATCTCTCCAATAAATTATATCTTCCACATAAGAAAATTTTAAAATTAAAATTCTTTTTTAATTTAATAGGGCCGGTCACCTAAGCTTGGGTTCAAGCTAGGGTCGGCCACCCATGGACCAAGGCTTGGCCGGCCTTAGCTTGATCCACAAGCTAGCTTGGTTGGCCCCTACAACATGGGTATGAAGGTGGGTATATGTGGGTATAGTACTCTATAAATAAGAGGCTACGATTGGGACCGAGAGGAGGAATTGGTTTTAGTCTCCCGATAAAATTAAGCATTCCGTGTTCGCCCCGAACACACAACTTAATTTTATAAATAATAATTCATTCCACTAGAGAACTATTATTGAACTACCGCACCAATCCCAAATTACATTTTTGGGCTCCTTCTTATTATGAGTGTGTTAGTCTACCTGTGTTTAAGATGTCGAATGTCCACTAATTAAGTGAGTTACTAACAACTCATTTAATTAATATCTTAGTCCAAGAATAGTACCACTCAACCTTATCGTCATGTCGTACTAAGTCCACCTGCAGGGTTTAACATGACAATCCTTATGAGCTCTTCTTGGGGACATTATCAACCTAGTTCACTAGGACACAGTTTCCTTCTATAATCAACAACACACACTATAAGTGATATCATTTCCCAACTTATCGGGCTTATTGATTTATCAAACTAAATCTCACCTATTGATAAATTAAAGAAATAAATATCAAATATATGTGCTTGTTATTATATTAGGATTAAGAGCACACACTTCCATAATAACTGAGGTCTTTGTTCCTTTATAATGTCAGTATAAAAGGAACGACCTCTGATGGTCCTACTCAATACACTCTAAGTGTACTAGTGTAATTATATAGTTAAGATAAACTAATACCTAATTACACTATGACCTTCCAATGGTTTGTTCCTTTCCATTTTGGTCGTGAGCTACTGTTTATAATTTATAAGGTACTGATAACATTATCTTCTATATGTGACACCACATACTATGTTATGTACAATATAAATTAATTGAACAACTACAAACAAATGTAGATAATTTGACCAAATGTGATTCTTTATTCAAAATAAATGTTTACAAAAGTTTAGGCTTTCAGTATACACTCTAACAGACATGACATGGTATTTTTATATTTTTTATAATAAAACATGAATGCAAAAAACAAATAAATAAGTATGATGCCATGACATATGATGGGCAAGCAAAGCATGGTAAATTAGCATAAATAAAGTACCTAAATTATCTATCTAAGTATCCTTAAACCTTAGCTAACTTAAATTTAAAACCTAGATTGCCCATTGTTTCCCAAGAAAATGCCAAAATCTAATTTTTGACACTTCTTTTGCTTTTCTTAATTTGTGTCAATTTAAATTAAGCATATTCCTCAAATTTTGGCACAATTTTATTTTCCAAGAGTAACCATTTTTAAGTTAAGGCTTAAATTGCCTTTAATTTTTCATAAGAACATACCACAATCCCAACTTGGTAGTTCTTATGATTTTTCCAAATGTGCCAATTTAATTTTAAAATCAAATTTCTTACATTATGGCACATCTTACTCTTTCCAAAAGCAAACTTTTAATCCTTATCATTTTTAAAGGTTAATAATAACCTCGAAAATGCTTCCCGAGTGTCAACGTCACCAAAGTTGGGTTAACTACCCTTCTAATCGGAGTTGACACTCTCTAACCCATCAAAGGGGTAGAGAGAATGCTCCTAGGAACCCAAAACCTATTGGTGCTCCTTGGATGCTCTCGGTACTTACTAGGGATAGCTTTTCTAGATACCTTCCTAATGACCTTGTTAGGCTTCTTAGAAACCTTGGTCATATTTCCTAAGTCAACTCTAGGGATTTCTTTCCTTGTGACTTTCTTTGTGACTTTCTTGGACTTCTTAGAAGTCTTAGTCACGTTTGTTGCAAAAATACTTTTGGGGATAACGTCCCTAGTATTTTTGACTTGACCATTTGACCTAGGCTTGGTTCCATAATTATATGGAACCATATGGTAAGAGGGCACATCCTTTTTAGTTTTAGGTTTGTATCCCAAACCCCTATGGTCCTTGAATGACTCTTGTTGTGTTAAACCTAGGTTTTGCTCTTTTTGCCCTTTTAGGATACTTTCCATCCTTTTTAGGGTCTTTTCTATTTTATCAAGCGTTGACCTCAAGACTTGATTTTCTTCCCATAAATCCCTAGATTTTGATTTTTCTTTAAATCCTTGAGCATTTTTATTTCTAGGCTTATAACTATGGTCCTCAGTGTTATTGCCTAACATTTTACCTACCTTCCTAATCTTAGGTGTGGTAGTCTTAGCATGGAGAGTCATATGTCTTTCTTTAATGCTATCATGCTCCCTATGTTTATGGTAAATAGCATTAAAATGATAAAAAATTGAATTAGCATGCTTTTTACCATTATTTAAAGGGGCAGACTCTATAAATGATACCTTTCGTTTTACCTTGGAGGCTCCCCCTTGAGTTGTGCTTCCTCCTTGAGCCTTAACCGCTTTCTTCCCCTTGGGACATTGACTCCGATAGTGTCCCTTTTGATTGCAAGAGAAGCACACAATGTGCTCCTTGCTCTTCTTTGTTCCGGGAGCAATCTCTTTGGACTTCTCCTTGCCCTTTGGTGCCACTTGGCCCTTTTTCTTGGCCAATTTAGGACACTTGCTCTTGTAGTGCCCATGTTCCCTACATTCAAAACATATGATATGTTGTTTATTTTTATTTGAAATATTTATACCTTCATATGTAGGGATGACATCTTCTCCTTTTAATCCGGAGGTAGAAACTTCCTCTTGTTCCGACAATGATGCTCCTCCAATAGATTTGACTCGACTTGTGGAGGTGGAAGCTTCTTCATCCTCTTCTTTTCTTGACCCGGATGTGGAGACTTCTTTTTCTTCTTGATCCAGTGTCAATGAAAATTGCTCCCCCTCAATCCTAGAGGTGGAGGCTTCTTCATCTTTATCTTGTACATGAAACAAAGAGTATGCTCCCTCTTTGCTCTTTTCATTGTATTCCTTTGAAGATGAAGCTTCTTGGACTTCTTCTTTGGAAGTTGAGCATCTCTCAACTTCGGAGTCCTCTTCCTCTTAATCTTGGCCCATGGAATCACCCTCTTTGGATTCTTCTTGAATTGATACAGTGGAGGGGGTCTCATGAATTATTGCCAATTTGCTCCAAAGCTCCTTGGCATCTTTGAATTCTCCGACTTGAGCCAAAATATTGCTTGGCAATAAATTGACCAATAGCTTGGTCACTTTATCATTTGCCTTGCTCCTTTGAATTTGCTCTTGGCTCCATTTTCTCTTCTTTAAGATCTTGCCTTTTGAATTCTTTGGAGCTTCGAAGCCTTCCATTAGAGAAAACCATTGCTCTATCTCCACCATTAAGAAATTCTCGATCCTTGATCTCCAAAGATCGAAGTTCATCATTGTGAATGGTGGAGGCAACCTTGTATCCAATCCAAGTCCATCTTGGAATTCCATTTGAAGTTGAGCTTCTTGAATGAAGTCTTCGACTTGTAGAATTGCTCCAACTTCTTCACCCTCTAGCTTTTTGCCCCTTCTAGCGATGATTCCAGTGAAGAGAGGCCTCGCTCTGATACCACTTGTTGGGACCGAAAATAGAGCTAGAGGGGGGGGGGGGTGAATAGCTCGGCGCGATCTCGTGCTCGTCGTTGCTTGCTTCTTGCGATGATGTGCAGCGGAAAATACAAGAACACAAATACAACAACGCTAACTCGAGGATTTACTTGGTATCCACCTCACAAGAGGTGACTAGTCCAAGGATCCACACACTCACACACCCTCCACTAATAAAACACTCCTTTACGGTAACTACCGAAGGCGAAGAAGCCCTACAAGCTCACAATACAAGAAGAAAGGAAAGGGAAACAAAATATAATAAGATCTTATAAGTTTGCACACGAAACCCTAACCCTAACTTCTTCCTCGCCTCTTTACTTGGACATGCACCAGCACAAACTTACAAGAATCTTCAAGAACTGGCGGTGAGAACTTTGTGGAGAAGTCGCCCACACTCAAGCTCTGATCGTGTGTGTCGAAGAGAGGAAGAACTGCCGAAGCAATCGCACGCCAACGGCTAAATCCTGCGCCAACGATCGGATCCCAATCGATTGGATTGCTCCCAATTAATTGGGGAGGCTTTGGATCGATCGACCGATCGATCCAGAGCACCTCTGTGCTCCTAGGAATTGCTTGGATCGATCGGCTGATCGATCCAGGGCTTATCGTAAAAAGTCGTAGCTCCCAATAGATCACTCGATCGATTGGAGGCTCCCAATTGATCGACCGCGATTGGGAGGCTTTCTGTTCGCGCGACACCTCTCCCCAATCGATCCCCCGATCGATTGGGAGGAGCCTTGTCATGGGGACTCACCCAATCGATCAACCGATCGATTGGGCATGAGCCAATCGATCGACTGATCGATTTAGCTCTTGTTTTTGCCAAAAAACAAGTCCAAAGTCCCCTACACCAACATCCGGTCAACCATGACCTGTTGGTTCATCATGCCTAGCATCCGGTCACCGTTGACCTGCTAGGACTCCCTCATCAAGTGTCCGGTCAATCCCTTTGACCCACTTAGACTTCCACCAAATGTCTGGTCAACCTTGACCCATCTGGATTTTCTCGTGCCAAGTATCCGGTCAATCCCTTTGACCTACTTGGACTTCCTAACACCAGATGTCCGACCAACCTTGATCCATCTGGATTTTCCTTACCTGGCTTCACTCACCAGGACTTCCCTTCTGCCTAGCTTCACTCACCAGGACTTCCCTTCTGCCTAGCTTCACTCATTAGGACTTCTCCTCTGTCTGGCTTCACTCACCAGGACTTTCCTTACTGCCTAGCTTCACTCACTAGGACTTCTCTGTCTGGCTTCACTCACCAGGACTTTCCTTACTGCCTAACTTCACTCACTAGGACTTCTCCTCTGCCTGACTTCACTAACTAGGACTTCTCCTCTGCCTGGCTTCACTTACCAGGACTTTTCTTACTGCCTAGCTTCACTCACTAGGACTTTCACCTGGCTTCACTCACCAGGATTTTCTTCTCTGCCTGGCTTCACTCACCAGGACTTTCCTTACTACCTAGCTTCACTCACTAGGACTTTCCACCTGGCTTCACTCACCAGGATTTTCCAGTCAAGTATCCAGTCAACCTTGACCTACTTGACTCTTCTTCATAATCTCCCCACATGAACAATTGCACCTGAAATCTCCATGTCTTGTCTCCATGTATTTTCAAACATTGAAATCCAAACATCAAGACTCGAGCTTGAACCAATTCAAGCTCAGGCAACCAGGTCAACCTTGACCTAGGGAAATTGCACCAACACGCGGCTCGTCCACAATGCCATCCTTCGCGTATGCCTCGAAGTTGCTTCACTCGGCCATTGTCCTTACTGCCTTGTCCACGATCCCTTGGATGCTCCATCCTTCACCGGACCTGAATTGATCAGGCTGAATCACATGTGTATCCTGCAAACTTGCACACTCACATACACATATTAAATAACGAGGGTAATCCTAACTTAAACCCTTTGCTAAAACACCAAAACACATGGTCTCACGAACCATTTGGATTGCTCCAACAATCTCCCCCTTTTAGATGTTTGGCAATACGTTTAAGTTAGGGAAAACATATAGCAAATAAACATGCTAAAAGAAACAATGGACTTACATTGTCAAGGCTACACACTTGGACTTACACTGCCAAATGGACTTATGTTGCGAAGGCTACACACTTGGACTTACACCGCCGAAACAACATGCAAACATACATTGAAACCTATCACAAGACTCCCCCTACACCTAAGCTCCCCAATAAGCTAGGATTTTCCCATAGGGATTTTTAAGAACCTATCACAAGGCTTCCCCTATGCAAAGACACTTAAGGTTTTCCTAACTAAATACTTCAGGCCTAACATCCAAAAGATTCTCCAACAATATCTCAATTGTTGAAAACTTGTCATCCAAACTGACCATAAACTCATGTATTTATCCCCCATGGATCTTGTTAGAGTGTATACTGAAAGCTTAAGCTTTTGTAAACATTTATTTTGAATAAAGAATCACATTTGGTCAAATTATCTACATTTGTTTGTAGTTTTTCAATTAATTTATATTGTACATAACATAGTATGTGGTGTCACATACAGAAGATAATGTTATCAGTACCTTATAAATTATAAACAGTAGCTCACGACCAAAATGGAAAGGAACAAACCATTGAAAGGTCGTAGTGTAATTAGGTATTAGTTTATCTTAACCATATAATTACACTAGTACACTTAGAGTGTATTGAGTAGGACCATCAGAGGTCGTTCCTTTTATACTGACTTTATAAAGGAACAAAGACCTCAGTTATTATGGAAGTGTGTGCTCTTAATCCTAATATAATAACAAGCGCATATATTTGATATTTATTTCTTTAATTTATCAATGGGTGAGATTTAGTTTGATAAATCAATAAGCCCGATAAGTTGGGAAATGATATCACTTATAGTGTGTGTTGTTGATTATAGAAGGAAACTGTGTCCTAGTGATCTAGGTTGATAATGTCCCCAAGAAGAGCTCATAAGGATTGTCATGTTAAACCCTGCAGGTGGACTTAGTCCGACATGACGATAAGGTTGAGTGGTACTATTCTTGGACTAAGATATTAATTAAATGAGTTGTCAGTAACTCACTTAATTAGTGGACATTCGACATCTTAAACACAGGGAGACTAACACACTCATAATAAGAAGGAGCCCAAAAATGTAATTTGGGATTGGTGCGGTAGTTCAATAATAGTTCTCTAGTGGAATGAATTATTATTGATAAAATTAAGTTGTGTGTTCGGGGCGAACACGAGATGCTTAATTTTATCGGGAGACCAAAACCAATTCCTCCTCTCGGTCCCTATTGTAGCCTCTTATTTATAGAGTACTGTACCCACCTATACCCACCTTCATACCCATGTTGTAGGGGCCGACCAAGCTAGCTTGTGGATCAAGCTAGGGCCGACCAAGCCTTGGTCCATGGGTGACCGGCCCTAGCTTGAACCCAAACTTAGGTGGCCGACCCTATTAAATTAAAAAAGAATTTTAATTTTAAAATTTTCTTATGTGAAAGATATAATTTATTGGAGAGATTAAAAATTAAAATATCTCTTTTATAAGTTTCTACAAAAGATTAAAGAAAGAGATTAAATCTCTTTCCTTATTTGTAGATTGGGAGGATATTTTATTTTTCTTCTTTGTAAATTATTCACATGTTGAAAAATTAAAATTATAAAAATTTCTTTTTATCAACCATGAAGGGATTTTAAAGGGAAATTTTATTTTTTTTTAAATTTCCGAAGACAAATAAGGAATTTTAATTATTGATTGAAAATTGCCTTATTTGCTCTCCATGAGGTGGCCGGCCATGACATGGTTAATTAGGAAATTTTATTTTATTTTTCTTAATTAATTCATGTCAAGGAAAGTTAAGGAAATTTTATTGTAATTAAATTTCCTTATTTGCCAAAGCTAAGGATTATAAAAGAGGGGGTTTTGGGTGCCTTCAAGGTGAACAACCTCTATTACTTTCTCCCTCTTTTCTTCCTTGGTGTGGCCGGCTCTTCCCTTTCTCTTCTCTCCATCCTTGTGGCCGAAACTCACTTCTCTCTTGGAGATCAAGGTGTGGCCGGATTTTAGCTTGGAGAAGAAGGAGAGAAAGCTTGCATCCCTTGGAGCATTGGTGGTGGTTTCTCTTCATCCTTGGAGGTGCTCTTATTGTGGCCGAACCTTGCAAGGAGGAGAAGAAGGTGCTTTGGTGGTTTCTCATCTCGGAAGATCGTTGCCCACACAACGTCCGAGGTTAGAAGAGGAATACGGTAGAAGATCTAGAGGTTTTTGCTTGCAAAAGAAAAGGTATACTAGTATTTAATTTCCGCATCATACTTGTTTTATTTCTTTGTAAAAAGACCAAATACAAGAGGCATGCGATTCTAGTATTTCGAATTTGTTTTAGATGTTGTGTTCTTTTGTTTTTCTTTTCCTTGTGATTTGATTGTTCTTTTTGGTTGACCTAAAGTTATTTAAGGAAATTAAATATTAGCTTTCCTTAAAAGACTTTGTCTAGGCGGTGGTGGTTGTTCCCATATCCAAGAAGGTCATGTGCCTCGCCATGCAGTCCTGGAAGCCAATTTTGGAAATTAATATTTAATGGAATTAATAACCTAGGTGATTTGGATCGAACGTGTTAAGTTCCGCAGGAGATCCAAGTCTAAACCTAAAAGAACAAATAAATTAAACTTTGGATCAAACGTGTTAAGTTTCGCAGGCGATCCAAGTTTAATTTAAAAGAACACATGGTAGCTAGGAAAAGGTTCAGACCTTTGTACAAAATTTTTGTACAGTGGAACCATTAGGTTTTTCGAGTAGCAACCAACAATTGGTATTAGAGCTAGGGTTTTGCCTCTGCGTATTTGGTATTAGTTTAATTATGCACATGTCATACATAATTTAGGCAGGTTAATAGTAGGATGTGCTAACTTTGTGGATGTAAGATCCAACTATTATGGCTTATAGTTATTATGTGTGTGATTGGACCCTTGGACATGTCAAGGGCATTTATTGTGTGTGCATGATTGTATTATAAAATACAGCAGGAGTTGTATTTTGTTTTATTAGGATTTTATTTTTTGATCTAGTTACATGTAAATTCCTTTTATGGAATATAGGATCGATGGATGTAAATTTTATTTTATGTTCGATCTAATTTACATGTACATTCCTTCGAGAAATATAGGATCGAAAAATGTAAAATTCTATTTATGTCGCGGATCGAATCTTGCAAGACGTGGAACCTTTTGAGGACCAGAGGCGCAGTGGAACAAGGAGCAAGATGGATGCGACAACTAGACCCGGTGGTAGTGGCCAAAGATGGCAGTAGCTAGGGATGACGACACACAGAGGACAACAATAGATAAAAGTCATAATAGTTGAAAATTAGTTTTTCTATTTATTGCTTTTATATTGTTCTGTGTATTCATGTTAGTATACATGTTTAGTAGGCTAGCATAGTCAAAATTCCTCACTTTAAATAACTAAGTGGGAGAGGGATTTTAAATAAATTCCACGGTCTCCATTACTGGTTTGTAAGTGATGCAAACAAGCTTGCGCGTTGGCTCAGAGTGCCTTCCTCCATATCGGATGAGCTTGTTTGTGGATCACTAGAACAAACTTCCATTTTGGATGACTATAGGAAGTTAATTAAGAGCGTGTGATCTTCCCCATCGGAAGGGGCACAATCTTATTAATGGACATAGTGTCAAGTAATGGTATACACTTAGGCACGTCTAATAGTATCCTCCCCATCGGAGTCACTGCTATTATTCGTGTGACCAAAGGAAACCAACTATTAATTTTATTTGTCAAAAAGTTAGGTTGAAAAGATAATAAAATTAATGGGTTAAATCCTCCTTTTACAAATGTTGAATTTGTATACGTCCACACTATCGTGGCATACAAAATTCACGGTGTTTTGAGGTGTTGGTTAATTTAAAATAGTATTGTTTGAGGAATCAATATTATTTTAAATTTAGAGTTCTGACCAAAAGTTATTTGTGTTCTTAGGATGACTTTCAACCCACTGGCCATCATACTAAAAGAGAACAGACTTACTGGTCCTAACTACATAGATTGGAAAAGGAACCTGGACATTGTTCTTACTGCTAAAAGCTATAAGTTTGTACTGACTGAACCTTGCCCTGATACACCCAATGGTGAATCTACCCAAGAGGAGATTGAGTATCATAGGAAATGGGTAAAAGCAGATGAGATGGCGCGGTGTTACATTTTGGCTTCGATGTCAAATATATTGCAACATCAGCATCAAGATATACCAATATCCTATGATATTATGAACAATCTCAAGGAACTCTTTGGTCACCAGGATCGGGCCTCTAGGTAAGAAGTCATGAGAAAGATAATGACGGCCACCATGCAAGATGGTACTCCCGTGAGGGATCATATCCTAAAGATGATGGCTTATCTAAATGAAATACAAATCCTTGGAGGAGATATTGATGGGGAAACCCAGATCGATATGATCCTCCAAACGCTACCTAGAAGTTTTGAGAAATTCCGCCTGAATTACAATATGAATAAAAGGGTATATTCATTGACGGAACTACTGACAGAACTTCAGGTAGAAGAAGGTTTGTTTCGTCATAATTCTCAGATTCACTATGCTGAAAATGGTTCTACTTCTAAACCGAAAGGAAAGAAGAAGAAGAAACAAGTTGGATCAGCAAAGAAAGTGAATAAATCTCAGAGTACAGGACCTAAAGCTGGAATAAAGAAACCGAAGGGCAAGTGCTTCATCTGCAAACAGTCAGAGCATTGGAAGGCGGACTGTCCTCGTAGGAATCAAAACAACAAAGGTATATCTCATGCTCTGGTTGTTGAAACATGTTTAGCGGTGTTATCTACCAGCACCTGGTGTGTAGATACGGGAGCCACTGATCATGTCTGCAATTCCTTGCAGGGGTTCCAGGAAACCCGACGACTAACTGAAGGAGAGATTACCGTCTACATGGGCAACGCTACTAAGGTGGCGGCTGTTGCAGTGGGAGACGTCTACTTATCTTTTAATAAGAATAGAATTTTGGTTTTTAGAAATTATCTTTATGTACCCAGTTTTAGAAAGAATTTAATTTCAGTTTCTAAACTGTTTTTGGATGGATATTCAGTTTCCTTTAGTAACGATGTGGTTATTAAGAGAAATAAAGTGATTATCTGTTCTGGTGCATTGGTTGGAAATTTATATACTTTAAATCTAATTTATCCCACAAAGCAAAATATGAAAATTAATAACACATCTTCTAACTCAAATAAGAGAAAAGAACCTTCGGAAATGAACCAAGCATATCTTTGGCATCTAAGGCTTGGTCATATTAACTTAAGTAGGATTCAAAGGCTTATAGCCGATGGAGTCTTGGGTTCATTAAAGTTGGAAAATTTTCCAACTTGTGAATCTTGCTTGGAAGGTAAAATGACTAAGAGGCCTTTTAAGGCCAAGGGGTATAGAGCCAAAGAAGTGTTAGAATTGGTTCATTCTAATTTGTGTGGTCCTATGTCTATCCAGGCGAGAGGTGGTTTTGAATATTTTGTCTCTTTTATAGACGATTATTCAAGATACAGATACATTTACCTAATGCGCCGTAAGTCCGAGTGCTTTGATAAGTTCAAAGAGTACAAGGCTGATGTGGAGAAACAACTAGGTAAAAGTATCAAGACACTACGGTCTGATCGTGGTGGCGAATACCTCTTAGGAGAGTTTAGGAATTACTTATCAGAGGCCGGGATTCAATCCCAATTGTCCGCACCTGGTACACCCCAACAGAATGGTGTGGCAGAACGAAGGAATATGACTCTTATGAAGATGGTTAGATCGATGATGAGTTATTCAGAATTACCAAATTCGTTTTGGGGATATGCTCTGGAAACGACAGCGCACATTCTGAACTTAGTACCTTCTAAATCAGTATCTTCTACTCCCACAGAATTATGGAATGGGTGAAAATCCAGTCTAAGACATATTCGGATTTGGGGTAGTCCAGCACATGTGCTAAAACCAGATGTTGATAAGTTAGAATCTTGTACAGAATTCGCGTGTTTGTGGGTTATCCCAGAGGAACGAAAGGTGGTTTATTTTATAGTCCTAAAGACCAGAAGGTCATTGTTAGCACCAATGCTCAGTTTTTAGAAGAAGACTATATAATGGATCACAAGCCAAGTAGCAAAATCGTTTTAGAAGAACTTAGAGAGGACAAGTCTACTTTAGTACCAACAGTACAAGATGAAGTACCACAAGAGACTGCAACACGTGTCACACATGATACACAACCACAGACAAGATGTGTTTACTTTAGGAGGTGGAGCCATTGCATGGAGGAGTGTTAAGCAGAAATGCGTTTCGGACTCAACCATAGAAGCTGAGTATGTAGCAGCCTCTGAGGCAGCTAAAGAAGCAGTATGGCTCAGGAACTTTCTAATGGACTAAGATGTGATTCCTGGTTTTCCCAAAATCATCACAATTTATTGTGATAATATCGGTGCAGTTGCAAACTCTAAGGAACCACGAGCCCATAAGGCAAGTAAACATATAGAGCACAAGTATCACCTGATACAAGATATCGTGAAGCGAGGAGAAGTTGTCAACGCCAAGATTGCATCAGCAGATAACCTGGCAGATCCTTTCACTAAGGCCCTTCCAGCAAAAGCTTTCGATCGGCATATGGAGGGAATGAGAATCAGATGTATGGTAGCAGATATGACAGCTTAGTTATTAGTATAAGTGGGAGATTGTTAGAGTGTATACTGAAAGCCTAAGCTTTTGTAAACATTTATTTTGAATAAAGAATCACATTTGGTCAAATTATCTACATTTGTTTGTAGTTGTTCAATTAATTTATATTGTAGATAACATAGTATGTGGTGTCACATACAGAAGATAATGTTATCAGTACCTTATAAATTATAAACAGTAGCTCACGACCAAAATGGAAAGGAACAAACCATTGGAAGGTCATAGTGTAATTAGGTATTAGTTTATCTTAACTATATAATTACACTAGTACACTTAGAGTGTATTGAGTAGAACCATCAGAGGTCGTTCCTTTTATACTGACTTTATAAAGGAACAAAGACCTCAGTTATTATGGAAGTGTGTGCTCTTAATCCTAATATAATAACAAGCACATATATTTGATATTTATTTCTTTAATTTATCAATGGGTGAGATTTAGTTTAATAAATCAATAAGCCCGATAAGTTGGGAAATGATATCACTTATAGTGTGTGTTGTTGATTATAGAAGGAAACTGTGTCCTAGTGATCTAGGTTGATAATGTCCCCAAGAAGAGCTCATAAGGATTGTCATGTTAAACCCTGCAGGTGGACTTAGTCCGACATGACAATAAGGTTGAGTGGTACTATTCTTGGACTAAGATATTAATTAAATGAGTTGTCAGTAACTCACTTAATTAGTGGACATTCGACATCTTAAACACAGGGAGACTAATACACTCATAATAAGAAGGAGCCCAAAAATGTAATTTGGGATTGATGCGGTAGTTCAATAATAGTTCTCTAGTGGAATGAATTATTATTGATAAAATTAAGTTGTGTGTTCGGGGCGAACACGGGATGCTTAATTTTATCGGGAGACCAAAACCAATTCCTCCTCTCGGTCCCTATCGTAGCCTCTTATTTATAGAGTACTATACCCACCTATACCAACCTTCATACCCATGTTGTAGGGGTCGGCCAAGCTAGCTTGTGGATCAAGCTAAGGCCGGCCAAGCCTTGGTCCATGGGTGGCCGGCCCTAGCTTGAACCCAAGCTTAGGTGGCCGGCCCTATTAAATTAAAAAAGAATTTTAATTTTAAAATTTTCTTATGTGAAAGATATAATTTATTGGAGAGATTAAAAATTAAAATATCTCTTTTATAAGGTTCTACAAAAGATTAAAGAAAGAGATTAAATCTCTTTCCTTATTTGTAGATTGGAAAGATATTTTATTTTTCTTTTTTGTAAATTATTCACATGTTGAAAAATTAAAATTATAGAGATTTCTTTTTATCAACCATGAAGGGATTTTAAAGGGAAATTTTATTTTTTTTAATTTCCGAAGACAAATAAGGAATTTTTAATTGTTGATTGAAAATTACCTTGTTTGCTCTCCATGAGGTGGCCGGTCATGACATGTTTAATTAGGAAATTTTATTTTATTTTTCTTAATTAATTCATGTCAAGGAATGTTAAGGAAATTTTATTGTAATTAAATTTCTTTATTTGCCAAAGCTAAGGATTATAAAAGAGGGGGTTTTGGGAGCCTTCAAGGTGAACAACCTCTATTATTTTCTCCCTCTTTTCTTCCTTGGTGTGGTCGGCTCTTCCCTTTCTCTTCTCTCCATCCTTGTGGCCGAAACTCACTTCTCTCTTGGAGATCAAGGTGTGGCCGGATTCTAGCTTGGAGAAGAAGGAGAGAAAGCTTGCATCCCTTGGAGCATTGGTGGTGGTTTCTCTTCATCCTTGGAGGTGCTTTTGTTGTGGCCGAACCTTGCAAGGAGGAGAAGAAGGTGCTTTGGTGGTTTTTCATCTCGGAAGATCATTGCCCACACAACGTCTGATGTTAGAAGAGGAATATGGTAGAAGATCTAGAGGTTTTTGCTTGCAAAAGAAAGGGTATACTAGTATTTAATTTCCGCATCATACTTGTTTTATTTCTTTGTAAAAATACCAAATACAAGAGGCATACGATTCTAGTATTTTGAATTTATTTTCGATGTTGTGTTCTTTTATTTTTCTTTTCCTTGTGATTTGATTGTTCTTTTTGGTAGACCTAAAGTTATTTAAGGAAATAAAATATTAGCTTTCCTTAAAAGGCTTTGTCTAGGCGGTTGTGGTTGTTCCCATATCCAAGAAGGTCATGTGCCTCCCATGCAGTCCTGGAAGCCAATTTTAGAAATTAATATTTAATGGAATTAATAACCTAGGTGATTTGGATCGAACGTGTTAAGTTCTGCAGGAGATCCAAGTCTAAACCTAAAAGAACAAATAAATTAAACCTTGGATCAAACGTGTTAAGTTCCGCAGGCGATCCAAGTTTAATTTAAAAGAACACATGGTAGCTAGGAAAAGGTTTAGACCTTTGTATAAAATTTTTGTACAGTGGAACCATTAGGTTTTCCGAGTAGCAACCAACAGATCTCATACATCTAAACGAGTTGACACGGTCAAGAACAGCACTGAAAAACACTATCAGGCTGGTATCAGTTGACTACCCCTTGGTACCAGTCGACTGCCCCTATTGAAATCAACACACAGAAGCATTCTGTGTTCGAAATCTACTGTTACCAGTTGACTGATATCGGTACCAGTCGACTATCCTCATCAAAATGAGCTTACAGAGACATTCTGTGCTCAAAAATACTGTTACCAGTCGACTGGTATCTGCACCAGTCGACTGGCACACTATTTCTGCAAAAATTAACCTTTTCTGGCCAACTTCAGAAATGTACCAGAAATTCCACAGACCTCCAAAAATTCCCAAATTTTATGGAGAGGTCCGTTTTACCCATATCTACTTGGAAAAAATATATTACAAAATGTATCTATCACCAATCCCAAGATTGACACAAAATCCAAAACTAGCTAAATGGTTCAATTGAATCTTGACCTAAAGTCCTAGTTTTGGCTTCCTCTTGATGTATTTGCCCATACCAACCCATAATGCATCCCTACCATTGGTTTATATAACATCTATACATTCAAAACTAATTATCATGCTATATGACCCCAAATGTCATATTTTTTGCATGAAACACAAACCATGTGTGTCAAATCCCTAGGTTTGAGACTCAAGTCCATCTTCAAACCATTTGGCACACTCCATGGCTCCTCTAGACTCCCAAGTAGTACCCACCTGAGATCTATTGGCCATGGGTCCCAAATTGACTCTTTGAGGTCCCCCTAGAGCTCTTAGCCTTAGCTAACTCCCTAGGTGACTCATCCACAATCGCTAGGCCACATCGGTGCACCTCCGGTGACACTTGGCCTACAAACCTAACCTTTTTAACCTTGGACACCTTGTCCTTGGTTAACTTCTCCTTACCTTGAAATGACTTTCCCTTTCCATTTATTGGTTTCTCCTTTCTATAGTCATATGTGAACCTAGCATATGAATTTTCCTTAGCCTTGGAGACATTAGATCGGTATCCCAAACCTGATCTATTGTTGTTGGGTCTTTGGCTACCCAACACCATACCTAAACCCTTAGATCCAACATTGAATCTTTCTAGGGTTTTCTCCAACTTATCAAGCTTTGCCTTCAAAGCTTGATTTTCCCTTTCTAGGTTCCTAAACCTAGAATCGACATGTCCACCATGGACATTCCTAGACCTCCCCTTTCTAGGCATATGTTTCCCCTTCTTGGGATGAATGCCTAGGTTCTCCATTACTTTCTTCTCCTTAGGTAATGAGAATTTAACTTTATTTGGTCTATCATGCATAGGTATCCTAGGATTATGATCGATATTTACCCTCTTCCTATCATGATATTTAAATCCAAAATTTTGCATGGGCATACTATGATTAACAAAATCATTTCTCTTAGCATGCATGGAAGAATGAAAGTTTGACTTCAAATTTAAACTAGGGTTTACCTTACCCTTTACCTTTGGAGCTCCCCCTTGACATGAGCCTCCATTCTTCCTCCACTTCTTTTCCCACATCCTCAAATGCGCCAACTTCTTGAGCTCTCTCTTCCTTGGGCATTTGGTGTGGTAGTGCCCCATTTCACCACACGTGAAGCATCTAATGTGCTTCTTCTCCTTCCTCTTCTTGGCACCATCATTCCTACAACCTACATTAGTATCTAAAATAATTTGAGTAGGTTTAGGAGTTACCTTCTTCTTACCCATTGGACACCTACTCTTGTAGTGTCCCTTCTCATTGAATTTGAAGCAAATGATGTGGTCTTTTAACTTCACTTCGGTGGAGATGCTCACTAGGTTGGTTTCCAAGACTTCTTCTTCTTCTTCTTCTTCTTCTTCTTCACTTGTCTTGGAATCTTTCTCAATTCTTGAGGATGTAGATGATACTTCCTCATTCTCCTTCTCCTCCTCGGATGTTGAGCATGGATCAACTTCCGGTTGCTCCACCTCCTCTCCTTGAGCAATTGGACTCATTTCCTTGGGCTCTTCTTCTTCTTGTGTAGACATAGGTTCTTCCCAAGAAACCTTCTTTATCTTGCTCCACAAATCATGGGTGTTCTCGTATTCGCCTACACAACTCATCACATTAGAAGGCAACATATCTATTAAAATTGATATTACCTTATCATTTGCCTTCGATCGTGCGGTTTGCTTCTCCGTCCAATATCGTGGTTGGAGCTTCTTCCCTTTCTTGTCTATTGGGACTTCAAACGGGTCCTTGATCACCATTATGGTGTCCCAATCCATATTGAAGAAAACTTCCATCTTCATCATCCAAAATGTGATGTCCCCAAGGCTTCCTCCTTCAAACTTTGGAGGTTCAATCAAGCCGGTCATCTTCTTGTAGCTGCTCTTCTCCGGGGTTATTCCGGTGAAGTACAAACCTCGCTCTAATACCACTTGTAGGTGATCGGTGGCCGTCTTGAAGGGGGGGGTTGGATAGATGGCGCCCCCAAATCGAATGCTTCCTATGTATTTGTTAGTTGTGAAAGCGGAAATACAATAATACAAACACAAATATGAAAGCTAAATACTAAAGGAAAGAATGCAAACAAATACACGTCGATGTAACGTGGTTCAGAGATAACTTGCTCCTACTCCACAGTTGTCCGTAAGGTGGACGATCCCTCAATCCGTTGGTGGATTAGTCCCCGGAAACTCCGGCTAGCTCAAACCTCCTTGTGGGTGGAGAAACCTCACCACAACACTCACCAACAACACTTGGACACAAGGGAAACCTTGAGCACTTAGTAACTACTAATTAAGCTTTAACCAAGTCTAATTTATTCACCTTGGTCGGCCATCCCAAGTTCCTTCTTATAGAGCTTGGAAGAAATCAGAAAGCTGATTTGCCTGTTACTAGTCGACTGGTCATTGCACCAGTCGATTGGTGCCAGCCCAACGGCATGCCAAGGACTATCTACCAGTCGACTGGTCCCAAGACGAGACGACTGATCCCAGTTGTTTCAGGCACAGAGAGCTTCTGTGCTCACCACCAGTCGACTGATCCTAGTACCAGTCGACTGGTACAACCCTATACCTAGGGTTCCCATCCCGAGTACATTTCTCTCAGCACTCAGACCCTTACAACTCACTTGACTCTTCTCTGCAGCTTTGACCTCTTACCTTCAAGCCTACTTCCTTTGGCTCTCATCCCTCAGATGCATCCAAGCCCATGGCTCATCCACAATGTCATCCTTCGCGTATGCCTCGAAGTCGCTTCCCTCGGCCATTGTCTTTGCTGCCTTATTCACAGTCCCTCGGATGCTCCATCCTTCACCGGACCCGAAGCCATCAAGCTGAATCACATGTGCATCCTGCAAACCTGCACACTCACAAACACATATCAAATAACGAGGCTAATCCTAACTTAAACACTTTACCAAAACATCAAAACACATGGTCGCACGAACCATTGGGATTGCTCCAACAGAATAGTGATCCAGATCCGACAATTCCTTGGGATTTTCTAACTCACCGGAACCCTAACTTCACATCTTCAGAACTTTGATGACCATCACTGCCATCTTCACATTTATGATCAGTCCTCAGTCATCGTAGAATTTAGAGGTAGTAATCCTAAACATTTCACACCATTCTATGTTTTACAAATACAAGCAAGTTATACCATTGATATTTTATGAGATACTAGCTACCTAGATCTATAGGAACATGTTGTCTATGGTAGATCTTAAGCTAAGTCCATTTCAGCTTGATAAGAAGTAAAACAAAATTCTTTATGAGATTAAAATACTATAATTTTTGAAATCATATTTTGAAACTAATAAACATGAAAATATGATTGGAACAACTCCTAGTCTAATTGTTCAAAAATTAGCTCCCCCTAGGTTAGAGCTCTAACAGTTATACTATTATTACAAAATAACATATATGTATGCATGAACATATGAACATACTAGTATACACAAGATAATAGTTATACTATTATTACAAAACCTCATTGATTCAATGAAGGAAAGAACATAATAAACAGTGGCAGTAGAACAAAAAAAAATAACTCAAACATAAATCTAAACTCGAGTGAAATCGATAGTCAGAGTAGGATCGAGACGTGCTAGAGGGGGAGGTGAATAGCACTCGTGGCTTTTTCACTTTTCGTAAACACAATCAGAGATAAACACAACGGAATAAGAACAAGTAGAGAAAACAACGACACAAGTTGGTTAGTTGGTTTTACTTGGTTAGGAGCTTGTGACGACTCCTACTCCAAGGCCCACACTCATTGAGTATTTACTTTGGAAAATTCACTAATAAATCAGAGAATTGCAAGTACAATAATTTAAATACAATAATTAAAATTATACCGACTGATATGGGTTAGGATAAGTGGACCCTTTGCAAGAGAGAAAAAGGGACAATAAGGAAGACAGAAAAAAGGTTTGACTTGGTAAGAGTGTTGCTACACGTTGGACAGGCAGAGACCGGTCGAACATAATGGACCGGCCGAGCATATGAGTTCGACAAGCAAAGACCGGCAAAGTGGAAGAGACCGACCGAACATAGAAATAGTTAGCCTTATGCTATCCAGAAGGCTTATATACGCTTGACTGGTTAATCTCGGTCGATAAAGTAGAACCGGTCGAGCTCAATAGATCGTCCGAGCACAGAGACATTTAGTCTCGCACGATCCTTAGCATACGACCGACCGAGGGAAGGTCTATCGGGCAATAGTATTTGTATATGCTCGACTGGTTAATCTCGGTCGATAAGGTAGGACCGGCCGAGCTCAATAGACCGACCGAGCACAGAGGCATTTAATCTCGCACGATTCTTAGCCTACGGCTGACCAAGGGAAGGTCTACCCAACAATAGTGTTTATATACGCCCGACTGGTTAATGTCGGTCGATAAGGTAGGACCTGCCGAGCTCAATAGACCGGCCGAGCATGGAAAGTAGATCGAGCATAAAGGTCTTCAACCTGGCAAAGTTTCTGGCATATTTATAATTATAAAGTCCTGGTCGGGTATAATTATCCGATCGAGTATAGAATATCGGTCGAGAGTAGCACAACAAAAGATATTCCACATATATATAGAATTTCTAGGAAATGAATTGAGTGAGAACCTTAGCGAATCTCGGTTACTTACCTTTTCTCCAAGATTCGAAAGTCCGGTGATAATTTCCTTAATCTTTGAGTGCAGATGTGCGACTATTCCGTTTTCTTCAAGTCACAAGTTGGTGAGCTGGTCACAAGTTGGCTTCAAACGTTCCTTCGTGCAGCTTAAGGAACTTTTCCCACAGTTCCTTTGCTGAGTCGTAGTTGTCGATCCGGTTGACTTCTTGTGGCGGAAGAATGCTCAGCAGATGAAATTCTGCCTTGTCGTTTGCCATGTAGTCGGCCTGCTCCTTTTTCATCCATTGATATTTTTCTTTATCTTTTGGTGCTATAAAACCAAACTCTATTATTAATAATAAATCAAAATCAATTTTAAAAAATACCTGCTGTAGCTTTTTCCAGCTAGCGAATTCCCCTTCGAATTTCAGCGGGTAGATGCTTAGTCCGACCATTGATTCGGTGCTTCGTTCGGCGATTAGTCCTCCTGAAGCGTCCTGGCTCTGATACCACTTGTTGGACCACGTTGGCCGGCTAGAAGGGGGTTGAATAGCCCTGCAAAAGTAAAAGAAAACTACCCTTCTCAAACTCTCAGAATAACACTTGTATAAAATAAATAAAAGCAATAAACTAAAAGAGGCGGCACAGGATTTGACTTGGTTATAACTAGGGAGGTTGTTAATCCAAGAAATGTGTCACACTAGTATCTCCTTCAGGCGGAGAAGCCTCTTACAACAATGACGCACAGAAAAATATAAGCTAAACTCTAAAGAAAGCGTACAAGTATTGGAAATGCTAATTGCTTGTTTTAATTTAGCTTCTTGGACTAAGACTATATTTATAGCCTTGGTCGGGGTGCTTTGAAGGGTTCCAGGTGCCTGAGAGGGGATAAAACTTTATCCCTTCTCGCATAGATCATGTTTGACCATGGCCAGGATAAAACTTCAGGTCCGGGCGCCCGGAAGGGTTCCGGGCGCCCCAGACTGGTCCAGGCGCCCAGAATGGTTCCGGGTGCCCGAAAGACAATAGTCAACAAAGTTGACTTTTGGTCCGGTCCCTCTGCTCCGGTGCTACTCGCCTTGGTCTGGGTCTTCCGCTCCGGCTCCGCTCGTTTAGATGATTTCAGCCAACCGAAATAAGGCTCACCCAAACCCAATTTCGACCTTCTTGAGCAACCTTGTGTTAGGATGTATACTAAAAGCCTAGCTTTTTGTAAATATTTATTTAAGAATCACATTGGTCAAATCTCTATATTTATGTTAAATGTAGTTGTCCATTTAATTTATATTGTAGATAACATGGTGTGTGGTGCCATACAGAAGATCGTGTTATCATTTCCTTATAAATTATAAATAGTAGCTCACAACTAAGATGGAATGGGGCAAACCATTGGAATGATTGTAGTGTAATTTGGTATTAGTTTATCTTAACTATAAAATTACACAATACACTATGTGTGTATTGAGCAGGACCATTTGAGGTTATTTTTTTATACTGACTACAAAAAAGAACAAAACCTCTGTTATTATGGATGTGCGTACTCTTAATCATGATATAATAACAAGCACATATACTTAATATGTATTTCTTTAATTTATTAATGGGTGAGATTTAGTTCGTTAAATCAATAGGCCCGATAAGTTGGGAAATAATATTATTTATATGGTGTGTTGTTGATTATAGAAGGAAAATGTGTCCTAGTAATCTAGGTTGATGATGTCCCCTTGAGGAGCTTATAAGGATTGTCATGTAAACCCTGCAGGTGGACCTAGTCCGCCATGACAATGAAGTTGAGTGGTACTACTCTTGGATCTAGATATTAATTAAGTGAATTGTCAATAACTCATTTAATTAGTGGACATTCGATATCTTAAACATAGGGAGATTAATGCACTCATGATAAGAAGGAACCCATAATGTAATTTGGGATTGGTACGGTAGTTCAATAATAACTCTTTAGTAGTATAAGTTATTATTGATGAACTTGAATTGGGTGTTCGGGGCAAACACAGGAAGCTCAAGCTCATCGGAAGACCAAAACCAATTTCTCCTCTCGGTCCCTGTTGTAGCCTCTATAAAGCCTTGTATCCACCCTGAGCCCATCTTCTAGTCAATGTTGTAGCCGGCCAAGCACATCTTGATGTCCAAGATGTGGTCGGCCAAGTCCTTCATAAAGCCCAAGCAGGGGCTGGCCAAGCCATGCTTGGTGAACAAGCATGGGGCCGACCAAAGTAAAAGGAAAAGGAAATTTTTGATTAAAAATAAAATTTTATTAAAATCTTTCCTTATTTGTAGTTATCTACAATGGTTAAAAGAGAGATTTTATTTTTATTAAAATCTTTTCTTTTTTGTAGTTATCTACAATGGTTAAAAAATATATTTTAATTTTGTTTAAAACTTTTTCTTTTATAGCCATCTACTAAGAGAATTTTAAAAGAGAGATTTTAATCTTTCCTTTTATAACCATCCACATGGTTTTAAAAGAGAGTTTCAAATTTTAAAATCTTTCTTTAAAAGAGAGATTTTAATTTTTGATAAAACTTTCCTTTTTGGTAACCATGATTTAAAAGAAAAGTTTTAATTTTAATCTTTCCCTTTTTGTAGATGTCTACATGATTTAAAAGAGAGAGATTAATTTTAAAACTTTCCTTTATTGCCATGTACAATAGGAAATTTAAAAAAGAGATATTTTAATTGTTGTTAAAAAAAAAAATTAAAGGAAGGCCACAAATAAGGAAGTTTTAATTATGTTTAAAACTTTTCTTTTTTGCCATGAGCAAGGATTATAAAAGAAGAGGAGGTGATGCCTTATGGTGAAAAAAAACACATATTATTATTCTCCTCTTCTCCTTGCTTGTGGTCGGCCCTCTCCTTCTCTCTTCCCTTAAGGCCAGCGGCATCTATATTCCCTTCTTCCTCCTTTTCTTCCTTCTAAGGCCGGAGCTTGAAGAAGAAGAAAGGAGAAGACAAGAAGTACCTAGGTGGCCGGTTGCTTGGAGGGGAAGAAGAAGAGAAGGAGTTTCCTATTTTTGGCATCCCTTGGTGGCTCGAGAGTCTTGGAGGAGAAGAAGTGGTTCGGGTGGATTCCATCTTGGTAGATCGTTGCCCACACAACGTCCAAGAGGAGGAGAGGAATACAATAGAAGATCAAGAGGTCTTTAGCTACAAAGAAAGGTATAACTAATTAATGGTTTCCGCTTCGAATTAATTAATTAGTTTTCTTTGCATGAATTCTGAAACACCAACACAAGAGGCTAGCGATTTTATGTTTCGATTTCGTGCTATCGATTTTGTATTTTGATTTTGCGTTTCGATCATGTGTTTCTATTGTGGTCTCTGTAGTTAAACCTAGGGTTACTATAAGAAGTAAAATATCGATTTCTTTGAGAGGCTTTGTCTAGGAAGTGGTGGATGATCCCATAACCAAGAAGGTCTAGTGCCTCGCCATGTTTAACCTGGAAGTCAATCTTTGAAATAGATATTCAATCAACCTCTGTAATATGATTTAACTTAGGAAGATCACATTGGTTTAATTTGGAGTAAAAATGTTAAGCATTGTTTCCAATCCAAGTTTAACTTCTGTAGATCAACTTGGATTAATAATGCTAAGTATCGTTTACAATCCAAGTTTAACTTCAGTAGAGCACATGGGTAGCTAGGTTAAGTTCTGTGCTTGTATAAAATTTTTATAAAGGGGAAACAGAGTGATGTTCCGAGTAGCAACCAACACCTTCCACTCCGGCTTCTCGTCCCTCGGAAATGTCGCGCGCCTCCTTCTCGTCCGCCCACGTACTCTTCCGCAGCACCTCATACCTCAAAAGCACCGAGCCCGTCGGCTCTCTCCCATGTCGTCCTTCTCGCTAGCTGCGTCTTTTGCTCGAGTTCTTGTGCTCCTAAGCTCCTGCACACTTAGACACAAGGTTAAAATACCACAGTACCTAACTTAACTTATTGATCACATCAAAATAACCTTGGGATTCCAACAATATTACTTTTGGCTTACAGGCTCAATCTTATTAGTCTTATAATATAACTCTTAGTATAAAAATGCCCGACCCTAACAACAAGGCAAATTGGGAGGATTTATCAATCCACTTGATGCTAAGATATACAAAATAAACCTAAACAACCCTAATGTTGGTAGGGTAAATAGGGTTTAGTGCCGACCAATATAAGATCTAGTCTAAACTTCCAGTTCCCAGCATAGTAGTGTAGGGGTAAGTCTTATTATATATGGCTGCTCGGTCTAAAGTATCCAACGGACCTATAGTTGAGCTCCCAACTTCCCAGCAAAAGCACTCTGAGAATACTACTGGTTGGGCGCAACATCATTTGAACTTAAAGGACAACTCATTTCTCACTATTACAATACAGCTTAGTATATAGTCTGGTCATCCTAATTGTCGGTCAAACTGAATGGACTCAGTCCCCCATCCTTGTTAGTATTGGTGGAGCAGAGCCAGCAAGAGGCGAGTGAATTGGCTTAAAAAACCAACCCCTTTCTCGATCCTTTGATTAGATTAGATTAGCACAATATTAATAATGAATTAATTGAATAACTAAATAAAAGAAAGTAAGTGAATAATTTTATTTACTTAGTTACAACCTAGGTGGTTGTGAATCCAATGCGTTAAAGAAAACTCCATTAGAATTCTCCTTTGTTGCAGGCGGAGAAGCCTCTTACAGAAGTTGGTAACTCAAAAGAAAGACAAGGAAAGTGCACAATACTTGTTGTTCAAGTTGTTGAATTATTCCTAACTTCAGAGGATTTTTTATAGCCCCTAGAAAATTTCATCCGAAGCTGGATGATGCCTTCAATAGGGTGGAAGGAATCTCCAGCGTGGCAAATCTTATCGCCAAAGATAAAATTTTATCTTCGGCTAATAGATGGGGAAGAAGCCTTCAATAGGTTGGATGACGCCTTCGCACTATTCATCTAAGGTGCCTTCCAGCCATGGAAGGCGTCTTTCAAAAGGCAACTCAGCTGAAAAGTTGATCTCTTCACGTAGTTCTTCACATAGGTGATTCTCCGGCTAACCGGAGTTGAGGTCACTCGAACCCCACTCCGACCTTCTCTTCGAGTAGCCCTTCTCCCCAGCTTCTCGTCCCTCGGTTCGCCGTGCGCGTCCTTCTCGTTCGCTGGTGTACTCTTCCATAGCATCTCATCCTTCGAATACACCGATCCCGCCAACTCTCTTCCCGTGTCATCCTTCTCGCTAGCTGTATCTTTCGCTCGACTTCTTGTGTTCCTAAGCTCTTGCACACTTAGACACAAAGATTAAATACAACATGACCTAACTAAACTTAGTTGACACATCAAAACTACTCCAGGATACTAGCAGTAAGTCTCCTATTACATATAATCGATCAAATAAGGGTCCGGTTGGATCACCTCCAAGAGACAACATTGTCAAGAAATCATAACAACCAGTCAGAGAATAACAGCTATTCATTAAGGAATATTCTAATATCTGACATATACAAGCAATAGAACCTTATTATGAGATAGGCTACTCAACTTCTATCATTATTACAGAGGTTATAAAAGAGTATTCATACACGTATAACGGAAGATTTCTCGGAGGAAGACTATACGCCTTCGATCACCCAACAGCTTCTGGCACCGAATATTCCTTGTATGACATTACTATATCATAGTATAGTTACCGATTGATACTCGTGCATTTACATCACATTTCAGTTATATACTTAGATTTGTACCTATAAGTACACTCCTGTATACCTACGCAAGTGTATATATGTTAACGAAACTATACCTACATACATGTGATAGATATCATATCCTAACAGAGGAGTAGAGTATTCCATTGGGTAGATCCTGAATATACATTTGTTGTAGTGTTGTATATATGGAAATTATAAACAAGGTAGATCTTGAATATAAATGATTCCTTATTTTTTTTAATTATTGACGGAATCAGTATTCCATCGGTAAATATCGATTGTTTTTCAACCAAAACAACATGGCTATCGGTAATATCAAAATGAACTTTTCGACAGAAACACCATTTTGATATTACCGATGGAAAGATTGTTTTCGTCAGGAAAATTTGCTATTGAAAATAAATTTTCATAGTAAATTTTACCAACGGACCTAAATTTCATTGGTAAAATCATTTTCGACAAATCACCTCTTGACAAACAATTTTCTGTCATAATTTTGTCCCTAAACTACTTCACTAACAAAATTACTATAGAATATTCCGTTGGTAATCTTAATTTTTTTTTGTAGTGTTAGAAATTGAGAATGAACACATGAAAGCCATTGCTTGGGAAAAAGGAGCTAAATCTACCCTTGAACATGTAGCACACATCTCTATGTTTGAAAAAGAAAATTAAGGTGAGAACAAGCTATTATGACCTTTTTAAATGGTTACATGACAAATTACTTTATTAAGTCAATTATACTGGTTATAATAACCCATGCATAGTAACGATAATATTGATAATATATATGATATTCAAATGTCTCCTATATATCTAATTGTTGTTATCCATCCAGAATTGAGCTTGGAGTCGGTCAACAATCTTCTGATCCACTTGGAAAGCCTTAGCGAGAACTTCGCCGGATATGGAGGGTTTTGAGCCAAAAACTGCATTTGCAACGGTTATGGTACCGGGGTTTTGGCTACTTAGAGCAACGATTGCAATAGCTCTTGTATGGCCATGGTTGAATTGGAAGTGGACAAGGCCTTGAGGGAACGCAAACACATCGCCCTTCTTCAGAATCTTGGTGAAAAGGCGATTGGTTTGGCCGATGTTGGATGTCACAAAGCCAACATAGAGCTCTCCTTCTAGCACGGTGAGGATCTCAGTGGCGCGAGGGTGAGTGTGGGGTGGGTTGAGTCCTCGAGGGGCGAAGTCGATGCGAGCCATGGAGATGCCGAGCGTGTTGAGCCCAGGAATTGTATTCACATTGACTGCACGGACGTTGGAGCCTAGCTTGTTTATGGTGTTGCCGGGCTTGTCGAGGCCATAGGTGAAGAAGTCTTCGGCTTTCACGTCATCCATGCTCTTGCAAACGAATCCATTGACAAACACTGTAAATCAAGGAACCAATGAATATATAAGATGTAATTAGACAAGCCACTCTAAATTAAATCAACCAAGCTAAGCTAAGCTAAGCTAAGGGAGAAGAAGTTATGTTTATAAACCTTTGGAGCTGTTATCGGCGACGCAAAAGTCTTGAAGTGGACTAGGATCAGATGCCCATACTACACGAGAGGTAGCCAATTGCAAAGCAAAGAGAGCAGCAATGACCAGAAGAATTTTAGCCGTCATCTTAGCTAATTAATTTGTTTAGGAGATTAATATATAAAAGAGTAGAAACGCTGCAATGAATGATATGCGAATAGGTTAGAGGAAAGGGATGTATATATATATAGACTATCAGACTAGAAGGTTTGAACTAATCTTACCTTACTTTGACTTTGACTTATTATAAATGTATAATTCAAATATGAACATTAATGGGAACGTGGATATTAGTTAAGTACAAGCCAATATAATCAATTAATTAATACGATGATAAACGCATTATATTGTATTGCCCATTCTAATTTGCTTCTATGTTGGCCAAGTAAATTAATATAAAGGACGTAGAGGATCACTAAGTCAATTAGCTTTAATTAATTGTGCATGTCTTGTATTTGGTAGCTAGCACCATATGATATGGTCAAATTCTCAGGCGAAAATTAAACTTTTAATTGGTCAAGTAATAAGATAAGACCAAGTAGTTAATTACTCTGATGATTAAGGAGCAGGTGAAGACTGAGCATGTCATGCGCTTTTAGTTTACCATTTCATGATCTCTCTTCTCACACACGCTACCAAATGAAAGCAGAGCAGGGCAGGGAAGAATGTTTCAACTTTCAAGCCTAGTACTTCTTCTCTATATAAACCTATTAATGCATGCATAGCAATACCAATATACCATTGCTCAGCTCAGTGATACAATTAATCAAAGACATGGCTATGAAACTGCTCCTCGTCGCACTCCTCGCCTTGGCTTTCGCTCATGCTGTATTGGCTTCAGATCCTAGTCCCCTTCAGGACTTCTGCGTCGCAGATGATAGCTCCAAAGGTGCATAGCTTTACAATTAATTAAGCTAAGCGCTTTCATTTCCATTTTCCAGTACGCATGCATGCATATGTTTACCAATCGGACCTTACCTTTTCGCAGTGTTCGTCAACGGCGCCGTATGCAAGAACATGAACGACGTCACAGCCGACGACTTCTACACTTCTGGCCTCGACAAGCCCGGCAACACCGTCAACAATGTCCGCTCCAACGTCACCGCCGTCAACGTGAATAAGATCCCCGGGCTGAACACCCTCGGCATCTCCTTGGCTCGCATAGACTTCGCGCCTAATGGGCTCAACCCTCCTCACACCCACCCTCGCGCCACTGAGATCCTCGTCGTGCTAGAAGGAGAGCTCTACGTCGGCTTTGTGACGTCCAACATCGGCCAAACCAACCGCCTCTTCACTAAGAATTTGAAGAAGGGTGACGTCTTTGTGTTCCCCCAAGGCCTCATCCACTTCCAACTCAACACGGGCAAATACAATGCCGTTGCGCTCGCCGGTCTCAGCAGTCAAAACCCGGGCGTCATTACCATTGCCAAGGCTGTGTTCGGATCGACGCCGCCCATTTCCGATGATGTGCTCGCCAAGGCTTTTCAGGTGGACAAACGCCTCGTTGACCGGCTCCAAGCTCAACAATGGACGGACAACAACAATTAGCAACTTTCACTTTCTCAACCAACCCGAACTCACTCGCTTAATTAATTAATTAATTAATTAATTGCCAATAAATCATCTGCATGATGTATTCGTTGTTGTTACTCTACCTTGCAATTCTGTTGCTTTACTATTTTTGGATTCCAAATCAATAAAAGAAGCTAAGGGAAAAATAAAGAATAATCATTTATCTTTGAATGTTAACCGTGCTACTTCATCATTCGTGCAGCTAATGTCTCTCTAACAAATGATATCCCAAGCTATGAAAATTTCTCTGTTTATGGAAGTCTCCCCCGAACTCCTACTATCCTAGGCTATGAGAACCTCCTTGCCCATGGAAGTCTCCCCTACACTCCTACTATCTCACCCTGTAAGAACCTCCCTGCCTATGGAAATGTCCTCTGAGCCTCAATTATGGCTGCAAGAACCTCTCTGCCTGTGGAGATATCCCGTGGACCTCAACTATCCTAGGCTACGAGAGCCTCCTTGCCTTTGGATATATCCCCTGGACTTCAATTATCCCAGGTTGCCAGAGTCTTCCTGCCTTTGAATATCTCCCCTGACCTCAACTATCCTAGGCTACGAGAACCTCCTTGCCCATGGAAGTCTCCCCTAGACTCCTACAATCTCAAGCTGTAAGAACCTCCCTGCCTGTGGAAATCTCCTCTGAACCTCAATTATGGCTGCAAGAACCTCTCTGCCTGTAGAGATCTCCCGTGGACCTCAACTATCCTAGGCTACGAGAGCCTCCTTGCCGTTGGATATATCCCCTGGACTTCAATTATCCCAGGTTTCCAGAGCCTTCCTACCTTTGAATATCTCCCCTGACCTCAACTATCCTAGGCTACGAGAGTCACCCTGCCTTTGAAGATATTCCTTGTACCTCAACTATCCTAGGCTGCGAGAGCGTCCCTACCTTTGAAGATTGATCCTGTCAGAGTACTGAGTCAATGGACGCTGGGGACGTGACACTCCTGTTGATTGGTCGAAGACTCCAAAGTCCTAGATCCCTTGTCGTTGTGGACCTGCAAACACAGTGCCGAGACGGGGAGGGGTTCCCCGGCGATGGCCCTCCGACGCTCAAGTCAAACCTCCGACAGAAAGAAAGAAAGAAAGAAGTAGAGCAGAAGCGAGAACTGTAGCTATAGTAGAGATGTGCGCATACCTACATCGGCGTCTGGGGGGCCTTATATAGGCTCCCTAGAGGCGCGTGCACACTCCCCGTGGCGTGCATGCTCCTCAAATCATACCTGGAATGGATGTGTTAGAAAAGCATGACTGACACCCTACCTTAATAGCACGAGCATATCTCTGACGTGACAGTGGAAGCTTCCACCGTACGATTCTCTGTCCGACCAGGCCACTGGCCATGCCTCTTGTCGGCGACACTGGTTCACAGGAAGATCTCTCCTTTACTTGTCCCTAACTCCTTCCGTATCCTGTGCGGGGTTGTGGTACTGTTCAAAGTCCACAACATTCCCCTTAAGCCTCAAATATTCCACTGTTTCTATTACCCTAAGCAATCCGAGCTGGGCACTTATGTCTTCCAGTTTCTGATCAGCTTAGTCTTTTAAATAAAATGCTCACTTACAATAAGCATTGGAATGACTACTTCTTTTATATAAGGCTCCCCTAGCTGCCTCCTTTCTGAACCAAGTGGCAGGTTGGACTCCACCCTCACCCCAAGCTGAAGAGATACAAGACCTAGCCAGCGTACCTCCATGCGGCCAACATGCTACCTGGCCTGAAGCTGGATATCAACAAGTTGTTACCGGAGGGCGTGCTCTACATGTTCAGACTGAGTATGATTCGAACGTATCTCCCGGGCGGCTTAGGTGAGAAATTTCCTTGACTTTTTCCTTTGGATCTAACTGATTTCCTCTCTTTTTCTTGCAACTAACACCATGATGAAGTCGGTGGCGCTTGACCTGCTGAAACTTAAAGCAGCCGAGGCTGAGGCAGCTGCTACGAAGGAGATGGAGAGGCTCGGGCTGACGCCGGCCGGCTCCCATGAGGGTGAGAGCGAGGAAGCTCCAACTACTGGTGGTGAGTCCGCCGCCCGGACATCACATATTGAGGTTGCTGGGGAGGCTGCCCCCTACGGCGTTCAGTCGGCTGCTCGACCTGAAGAAACCGAGTCTAATAGCGATGAAGAGCCACTGAACAGACGCAAACGACACCGAACGGGCATACCAACCCGTTCGGCTTCCTCGGCGGTGAGAGCGTCCGAGGAGACGGGTGTCCCCCCTTGGCCACGGAGACCGTGGAAACTATCTCCTCTGATAGGACACCTTCGCAGTGTGACCTCCCGTCTGATCCGGTCGCCGCTCAGCCGCTCAACGTCTTGCCCCCCACTCGCAAGAGGATTCTTCGATCAGGAATCCATTCCACTCTGATCGGCCCCTCCTTCAGCCCTGCGGTATCTGCTCCGTCCACCCAGAGCGGTCGTCGGTTGATAAAGGTGACCTTGCATCTCTCGACTGAGGAGCTTCTGTTGGCGGCCGATCAGCCAACCTCCCCCGAACATCAAATAGTTATCCGGGGGCAGCTGGCCAAGGTTTGGGAGGAGGCTCGAGCTCGGGTTGCGACCATGCCACCGGGCCTGCTCGGCAATAGCCATATGCAGATGGCAACCGGGGTAAGTTGTCTATTTTATGATTTATTTTCAACTTGGTATTAACCTTCCGCCGATCGACTCCAGTACTAGGTGGAAAGCATGGTGGTATGCAACCGCCTGGCGCTATTGGAGGAAGAGCTCAAGGGGCTTAAAATTTCTGGGGTGGGTCCCTCCCAGAGCCCTACATATGCCGAGCTGCAGGCGAACCTGGCTAAGACCCAGAAGTTATTAGAGGAGGAGCGGAGGAACTCCTCCGGCCTGCAGACCATGGTGGGTCGACTCGAGACCCAGGTCAAGTCGTATGACCAGAAGATCGATCTGGCCACCACCAGGAAAATAGGGTCATCGCCGACCTGGAAGCGAAGAACATGGAGGCCCGAGCTTTGGATCAAAAGGTTAAGGAGCTGATGAGTCTGTTGGAACCCGAGCAAAAGGGTCGCTCGGCGAAGGTGGTTGTTCTTCGAGAGGACTTGAAGACCTTCCAGGACATGCTTGAGGCCTCCCGTCTCGCATTTAAGGAATACCAGGACGTTGAGCCGAGCCGTTTTGCTGTAATTAGGCAAAACTACATCCGTTCAGAACAATTTGTCAAGAAGACGTGCGAACAACTTATCAGTGCCTTTGAGCTGGCCATCGATGCCACGGTTACCTACTTGAAAGCAAAGGGTCACCTTCCCGAAGCCACAGCCATTCCGGTTTTGGACCGTGCCGAGCTCCTCACCACCATTCCTGACAAGATCTTCGATTACTTGGAGTGAGGAGTGGTATTGTAAAAAAAATTTTTATGTCTCATATGTATGCCTACCGCTCGGCAGGGATTTATACTAGTTAATGGAGTTCCTTTTTGGTTTTTCGTATGTCCCTTGCCCTTAGTTGACTCTATAAGCCTGGGCGGATTGCCACTCGAATCTAGTTCCCTGTCATATTCGTTATCTCCTGTCCTTTGGACAACTGTTCGAGCTTCGATTTTACACAAGCTCTCCTTTTGTTCCTGAGCACAGAGTTGCCATTTTACTCGGGTTTATAGTTATGAATGACCCTGGAGTTTAACTTTGTCGCTCGATGGTCTTCAGCGCAGGGTATTTATGGTCGCAGCTCCGATCCTGGAGTTTAACGTCGCCGCTCGACGGTCTTCAGCGCGAGGCATTTATGGTCGCTGCTCCGACCCTAGGGTTTAACGTCGCCCCTCGACAGTCTTCAGCGCGGGGTATTTATGGTCGCCGCTCTGACCTTGGGGTTTAACGTCACCGCTCGACGGTCTTCAGCGCAGGGTATTTATGGTCGCCGCTCCGACCCTGGGGTTTAACGTCGCCGCTCGACGGTCTTCGGCTTTAAGCTTGCAATTCGACAGTAATTTTGATAACCTTTGCCTTTGATTCAATACTGCAATTTGAAAGGGACAAGAACATAGGAGACATGACATTGATTACATCAGCGCACCTTTCAGCCAGCTCGGTACAGCTGGAGATGGTTCGTGCTCCAAAGGCGTTCGAGCCGCCGCCCGTCCTTATCCTCCAGGTAATAAGTGTTGGAGATCTTTCGGCCGGCTTGAAGGGGGGTTGGATAGACGACACCCCCAAATACTCGCTTCCTACGTATTCGTTAGTGCGCAAGCGGAAATACAAATACTAATTACGAATACAAAAGCTAATGACAAAGAAAAGAACAAGCAAACCAATGCACGTCGATGTAACGTGGTTCGGAGATGATGCTCCTACTCCACGGCTGTCCGTAAGGTGGACGATCCCGATCCTTCGGTGGATTAGCCCCCGGTAAACTCCGGCTACTCCAGAAACTCCTTGTGGGTGGAGAAACCTCACCACAACACCAACCAAGAACACTTGGACACAAGAGACCTTGAGCACTTTGGTGACTACTAATTAGGCTTTAACCAAGTCTAATTTCGTCACCTTGGCCGGCCATCCCAAGCTCCTTCTTATAGAGTTTGGAAGAAATCAGCAAGCTGATTTGCCCGTTACCAGTCGACTGGTTCTTGCACCAGTCGACTGTTGCCAGCCCAACGGCTCTCTACCAGTTGACGCTACAGTGCACCAGTCGACCGCTACAGTGCATCAGTCAGCTGCTACAGTACCCGTTAACTGCTACAGTCCCCCCCCCCCCCCCACGGGATTTTTCCCCGAGTACAATCTCTCATGCACTTGTACCCTCACAACTCACTTGACTCTTCTTTGCAGCTTTGACCTCTTGCCTTCAAGCTTACTTCCTTTGGCTCTCGCCCCTCGGATGCATCCAAGCCCGTGGCTCGTCCCCAATGTCATCCTTCGCGTATGCCTCGAAGTCGCTTCCATCGGCCCTTGTCCTTGCTGCCTTGTCCACGGTCCCTCGGATGCTCCATCCTTCACCGGACCCGAAACCGTCAACCTGAGTCACATGTGTATCCTGCAGTCCTGCACAACTCAAGTACACATATCAAATAACAAGGGTGAACCTAACTTATACCCTTTGCCCAAACACCAAAACACATGGTCCCGCGGACCATTGGGATTGCTCCAACAATCTCCCCCTTTTGATGTTTGGCAATACGTTTAAGTTAGGGAAAACAAATAGCAAATAAACATGCTAAAAATAATGGACTTACATTGCCAAGGCTACACACTTGGACTTACACCGCCGAATGGGCTTACGTTACCAAGGCTACACACTTGGACTTACACCGCCGAAACAATGCATCATGCATTTGAACCTATCCCAAGGCTCCCCCTATGCAAAGACATTTAAGGTTTTCCCAACTAAACCTTACTTCTCCCCCTTTGCCTAATATCCAAAAAAGCTCTCCAACAATATCCCAATTGTTGAAAATTATCGTCCAAACTGACCCTAAACTCATGTATTTATCTCCCATGAATCTCATACATTTAAACGAGTTGACACAGTCAAGAACAACACTAAAAAATAATATCAGGCTGGTATCAGTCGACTGCCCCCTTCGACAGAACCTTACAGAAGCATTCTATGGTCGAAATCTACTGTTATCAGTCGACTGGTCTCGGCACCAGTCGACTGCCCTCATAAAAATGAGCTTACAGAGATATTCTGTGCTCAAAAACATTGTTACCAGTCGATTGGTACCCTATTTCTGAGAAAATCAGCCTTTTAAGGCTAACTTCAGAAATGCACCAGAAATTCCCTAGACCTCCAAAAATCCCCAAATTTTATGGAGATGTCTATTGTACCCTTGTCCACTTGGGAAAAATACATTACAAAATGTATCTATCACTAATCCCAAGATTGACACAAAATCCAAAACTAGCTAAATGGTTCAATTGAACCTTGATCTAAAGTCCTAGTTTTGGCTTCCTCTTGATGTATTTGCCCATACCAACCTATAATGCATCCCTAGCATTGGTTTATATGGAATCTATACATCCAAAACTAATTATCATGCTATATGACCCCAAATATCATATTTCTTGCATGAAACATAAATCATGTATGCCAAATCCCTAGGTTTGAGACTCAAATCCATCTCCAAACCTTTTGGCACATTTCATGACTCATCTAGAATTCCAAGTAGTACATATTTGAGATCCATTGGCCATGGGTCCCAAATTGACTCTTTGAGCTCCCCCTAGAGCTCTTAACCTTAGCCATCTTCTTAGATGCTTTCTCCATTATGGCTAAACCACAGTGGTACACCTTGGACACATCATCCTTGCCATAATCATATGAAACCCTAGCATATTTCTTCTCATTGGCTTTAGATGACTCTCCCTTGCCCTTATCATGTGCCACATGGTCTCCTTTTGGCCTTGGAGGGACTAGATCGGTATCCCAAGCCCGATCTATCATTGTTGGGTCTTTGACTACCCAACACCATACTTAATTCCTTAGATCCAACATTGAATCTCTTAAGGAATTGTTCTAACTTATCAAGCTTTCCCCTTAAAGCTTGATTCTCCTTCTCTAGGTTCCTAACCCTAGAGTTAATTTGTCCACCTTGGACATTCCTAAACCTACCCTTCCTAGGCATATGTCTCCCCTTCTTGGGAATAATGCCTTGGTTCTCTATTACCTTCTTCTCCTTAGGTAATGAGAATTTAACTTTCCTAGGTCTATCATGCATAGGTCTCCTAAGGTTATGATCGATATTTACCCTATTCCTATCATGATATTTAAATCCAAAATTTTGCATGGGCATATAATGATTAACATTATTTTTCCTAGCATGCAATGAAGAATGAAAATTTGAATTGCATTTCAAATTAGGGTATACCTCCCTTACCCTTGAAGCTCCCCTTGACTTGAGCTCTTCTTCTTTTTATTCTCTTTCTCCCATTTCTTCAATTCCGCTAGCTTCTTGATCTCTCCCTTCTTGGGGCATTTTGTGTGGTAGTGGCCCTTCTTTCCACACGTGAAGCATATAATGCGCATTTTCCTTCTTTGGGATTCTTCATTCCTAAAACCCTTGTTAGTGTCTAAAATAACTTGATTGGGTTTAGGAGTTACCTCTTTCCTACCCAAAGGACACCTACTCTTGTAGTGTCCCTTCTCATTGCACCCGAAGCACACAATATGGTTTTTTGACTTTGCTTCGGTGGAGGTGCTCACTGGGTTGACCTCCAAGACCTCTTCTTCGCTTGTCTTGGATTCTTCTTCAATCCTTGAGAATGTAGATGATGCCTCATCTTCCTCATCCACACTTGTGGATGGCCTTTCTTCATCCATCTCCTCCTCGGAAGTTGAGCATGAATCGACTCCCGGTTGCTCCTCCTCTACTTGAGCCACATCTCCTTTTTCTTCGGATTTTCTTTCTTCTTGTGTAGGCATGAGTTCTTTCCCTAAAACTTTCTTCACTTTGCTCCACAAATCATGAGCATTCTCATATTCACCTACATGACTCATCACATCATTAGGCAAGATATCAATTAAAATTGATTTTACCTTTGAATTTGCCTTTGCCCGTGTGGTTTGCTCCTCCGTCCAATGTCGTGGTCGGAGCTTCTTCCCTTTCTTGTCCTTCGGGACTTCAAATGGCTCTTCCACCACCATCATTGTGTCCCAATCCGTCTCGAAGAAGTTCTTCATCTTCACCATCCAAAATGTGATCTCCCATAAGCTTCCTCCTTCGAACTTTGGCGGATCTATCAAGCCGGTCATCTTTGCTTCCTTGGCGATTAGTCCAATGGAGAGCGTCATGGCTCTGATACCACTTGTTGGAGATCTTTCGCCCGGCTTGAAGGGGGGTTGGATAGACGGCACCCCCAAATACTCGCTTCCTACGTATTCATTAGTGAGCAAGCGGAAATACAAATACTAATTACGAATACAAAAGCTAATGACAAAGAAAAGAACAAGAAAACCAATGCACGTCGATGTAACGTGGTTCGGAGATGATGCTCCTACTCCACGGTTGTCCGTAAGGTGGATGATCCCGATCCTTCGGTGGATTAGCCCCGGCAAACTCTGGCTACTCAAGCAACTCCTTATGGGTGGAGAAACCTCACCACAACACCAACAAAGAACACTTGGACACAAGAGACCTTGAGCACTTTGGTGACTACTAATTAGGCTTTAACCAAGTCTAATTTCGTCACCTTAGCCTGCCATCCCAAGCTCCTTCTTATAGAGCTTGGAAGAAATCAGCAAGCTGATTTGCCCGTTACCAGTCGACTGGTCCTTGCACCAGTCGACTGGTGCCAGCCCAACGGCTCTCTACCAGTTGACGCTACAGTGCACCAGTCGACTGCTACAGTGCATCAGTCGACTGCTACAGTAACTACTACAGTGCCGTCAATTGCTACAGTACCCTACGGGATTTTTCCCGTAGTACAATCTCTCATGCACTCGTACCCTCACGACTCACTTGACTCTTCTTTGCAGCTTTGACCTCTTGCCTTCAAGCTTACTTCCTTTGGCTCTCGTCCTTCGGATGCACCAAGCCTGCGGCTCGTCCCCAATGCCATCCTTCGCATATGCCTCGAAGTCGCTTCCATCGGCTCTTGTCCTTGTTGCCTTGTCCACGGTCCCTCGGATGCTCCATCCTTCATCGGACCCGAAGCCGTCAACCTGAGTCACATGTGTATCCTGCAGTCCTGCACAACTCAAGTACACATATCAAATAACAAGGGTGAACCTAACTTAAACCCTTTGCCCAAACACCAAAACACATGGTCCCGCGGACCATTGGGATTGCTCCAACAATAAGTGCCTAAGCAGAGCTTCTCCACGACTTTGAAAGGTCCGGCCCAGGGAGCCTCCAGCTTAGTGACGTCGTTGACCGGCTTCACCTTCTTCCATACGAGATCGCCTACCAAAAAGGATTGAGGTATCACTCATCGATTATAGTTCTGATGCATCCTTTGTCGGTAGGATGTCAGTCATACGACAGCCCTGACGCGTGCTTCGTCCACCAAGTCCAACTCCGGCTGTCTCCGCTCGGCATTGTCCTCATCGTATCACTGCACCCGATCAAACTCCACCCCCACCTCGACCAGGACGACTGCTTCTCCTCCATACTCCAAGTGGAACGGGGTTACTCCTGTTCCTTCCTTTGGAGTCGTGGGAATTGCCCATAGGACTCCCGGGAGCTCGTCCACCCAGCTGCCTCCTATATGGTTAAGCCGAACTCGAAGGATCTGTAAGATCTCCCGATTGGAGACTTCCGCTTGTCCGTTGCTCTGGGGATATGCTACGAAGGTGAAGGCCAGATGGATGTCGTACCCTTTGCACCATTCTCTGAGTTGCTGGCCAATGAACTGTCTTCCGTTGTTCGAGACGAGCCGACGCGGGATGCCGAACCGACAAATGATGTGCTGCCAAATGAACTTTTTGATCATCTGCTCGGTTATCCTTGCCAACGGCTCGGCCTCGACCCACTTGGAGAAGTAGTTGACTGCCACAAGCAGGAATTTCCATTGTCCGATCGCCATTGGGAACGGTCCTACGTTGTCCATTCCCCACTGGTCGAACGAGCAGGACACCATGGACGACTTCATCTCTTCCGTAGGCCGGTGAGAAGAGTTATGGTACCTTTGGCAGGATAGACAGGTTGCCACTGTCCAAGCGGCATCTTCCTAGAGAGTCGGCCAAAAGTATCCTGACAACATAATCTTCTGTGCTAGTGAGCGGCCGCTCGGATGCCCTCCACATGACCCTTGGTGCACTTCTTGCAGTATGTAGTTATTGCCCTCCGGCCCAACTCACTTGAGCAGCGGTCGGGAGAAAGCTTTCTTGTATAGCTGATCTCTTATCAACGTGAACCAACTCGCCCTTCTTCTCAATCGATGGGCCTCTTCCCGGTTGGGAGGCGTCGCTCCGGATTTCAAAAACTCTATCAGCGAAGTCCTCCAGTCACTCGGGAAGGTGAGCCCCTCCATTCGGTCGATGTGTGCCACAAGGGAGACCTGCTCGATCGGCTGCTGGACGACGACCGACGATATGGAGCTGGCCAGTTTTGCCAGCTCATCCGCAGTTTGGTTTTCCGCCCGGGGTATGTTCTGTATACCCACCTCCCGAAAGTCAGCCTTCAATTTCTCAAAGGCCTCGGCGTAAAGTCTGAGCCTCAAGTTGTTGATTTTGAATGCCCCAGTAAGTTGTTGTGTGGCCAGCTGGGAATCTGAGTGAATCAAAACCTTGATAGCTCCGATGTGCCGGGTGGCTTGCAGGCCGACTATGAGTGTCGCGTACTTGGCTTCGTTGTTGGTTGCCCGGTACTCCAATCGAGCGGACAAATGCATTCGTTCTTCTTGGGGGGAGATTAGCAGCACCCCAACTCCACTTCTCTGCCGAGTGGATGATCCGCCCATGTATATCTTCAAAGTGACCTCTAGTTCGGGAGTCTACACCTCAGTAACCCAAGGGCTACGCCTTAATGGTCGTTCGGAGCTAATACTGGATATTGAATTCGCTGAGCTCCGTCGTCCACTTGATTAGCCGCCCTGACACTTCTGGATTGAGGAGGACTCCCCCCAGGGGGTTGTTGGTCATTACAATGATCGTGTGCGCGAGGAAGTACGGGCGAACCCTCCTAGCGGCGAGTACCAGTGCGAAAGCAAGTTTCTCGAGACCAGTATAGCGGGATTTGACATCTTTTAAAATATGGCTCAAGAAATACACCGGCTGCTCCTCGTCATTCGGCCTTACAAGGGCCGAGCCGACTGCATGCTCGGTCGAAGACAGATAGATCCTGAGAGACTCTCCGACGACTATCTTGGCTAGTACCGGTAGTGAATTGAGATAGGCTTTGAGCTCTTGGAACGCTCGATCGCACTCCTCGTCCCACAGGAACTTGATGGATCAGCGCAAGATCTTGAAGAAAGGTAGACTCCGGTCGACCGTCTTAGAGATGAATCGGGATAAGGCCGTTATTCGACCGGTGAGGCGCTGAACTTCCTTCAAATTCCTTGGAGGTGGCATATCTTGCAGTGCTTTTACTTTGCTAGGGTTCGCCTCGATACCCCGCTCGGTAACTATATAGCCCAAAAATTTCTCGCTCTTTGTGCCGAACAGACACTTGCCCGAGTTCACCTTGATCCCGTACACTCGGAGTGTTCAGCAGGTTTCTTTGATGTCTACATAGAGGTCAGTAGCTCAGAGGGATTTAATAAGTATGTCATCGACGTATACCTCCATATTCCGTCCAATCTTCTTCCGGAAGACTTTGTTCATGAGTCGTTGGTGCGTGACCCCGGCGTTCTTTAAGTCGAATGACATTACATTGTAGCAATAGGTGTCATCCGCCGTGATGAAGCTCACCTTCTCCTGATCTTCCCGAGTGAGCGGCACTTGATGGTATCCTTGGTATGCATCCAGCATGCATATCAGCTCGCACCCAGCGGTCGAGTCCACCATCTGATTGATTCTGAGTAGGGGATAGAAGTCCTTCAGGCACGCTTTGTTCAGGTCCCGAAAGTCGATGCAGACCCTCCACTTGTTGTTCGGCTTGGAGACGAGTACTACGTTCGCTAGCCAGCTCGGGAACTGGACCTCCCGTATGTGGCCGGCTTCTAACAGCTTCTCGACCTCCGCCCGGATAATCTGATTCTGCTCGGCGCTGAAATCTCTCTTTCTTTGCTTTACTAGCTGGGCATCTGATCGGACATGAAGCTCATGCTGCGCGACGCTAGGGGAGATGTCTGGCAGGTCGTGTGTTGACCACGCGAAGACATCATGGTTCTGCTGGAGGTAGCTGATTAGCTAGGCTTTCTGGTCGGCTCCCAGATCAGATGCTATGAAAGTCATCGCCTCTGGTCGGCCAGGATATATCTGCACTTCCTCCTTTTCTTCATAAACTAAGGTAGGGGGTTTCTCGATTATAGTGTTTACCTCGATCTAAGGGACCTTTCGGGCGGACTTAGCCTCCGCCTTTACCGTCTCGACCTAGCAACGCCGAGCAGCCAGTTGATTTCCTTTGACTTCTCTAACCCGATCTTCAACCGGGAATTTAATTTTCTGGCAAAATGTTGAGACAACTGCTCGGAACTCATTAAGGGCTGGTCAACCCAATATGTCGTTGTAAGCGGACGGGGCGTCTACAACGATGAAGGTAGTCGTCCTTGTTCTTCCGAGCGGCTCTTCTCCGAGGGATATGGCCAACTTTATCTGGCCGATCGGCTGTACCTCATTACCGGTAAACCCGTACAATGGAGTCGTCATCGGCAGCAGCTCGGTCCGGTCTATCTGGAGTTGGTCGAACGCCTTCTCGAAGATGATGTTGACTGAACTCCATGTATCAATAAATATGCGGTGGATTGTGTAGTTAGCAATTACCGCTCGGATGATGAGGGTGTCATCATGCGGTACTTAGATTCCCTCTAAATCTCTGGGACCAAAGCGGATCTCTGGTCCGCTCGCCCTTTCTTGGCTACAGCCTACCGCGTGGATTTCCAAACGTCGCACGTACGTCTTGCGGCCTCGGTTGGAGTCACCGCTGGTCGGCCCACTGATAACCATGATTTTATTGTATTTTTTTGATTCATTTATGCATGGTTTGATGTTATGTTCATAGATAAAACCTAGATTTACATCACATTTCATGCATTGTCTTTATTTTGGGCTTAATTGTAAATTATCTTATTTTTGGTATTATTTGATGCTAATATTTGATTTTTATTTTGTAGGCATCAAAGGATCTTGGATTTGGATCTATTCGAACCGAAATTAGGCTCAAATCGAAGTTTAAACGAGATGATCAAACCTTGGAGTTATTTGGACCGTTCATCTACAATCAAGGAGATCTGAGTCATCCATTGAAGATCTGGCCCATCCAACCTAATGAGGAGGAGATCGCAGCCATAGATGAAGATCCAGAGGTTTTGATCCAGATCTGAGTTCATACAGCCATTGATCAAGCCCGAATTAATCTGGACCGTTCATCAAAGATTGGGCAGATCTGAACCATCCAGTGAAGATCTGGTCCATCCGACCTAAGGGAGAGTAGATCCAGACCCTAGATGAAGATCAGTACCTCCGGATCAGATTTTGGGTGGCTTTTCACCGTTGATTGCGCTAAATCGATTTCAACCGTCCGTTCAGGTCTAGAACAGATTCAAAACAGAAGCTACAGTAGCTTCCAGGCTTCGTCGACTCCTCCATAGCGCAGCTTCATCCCGCGGCGAGTTCTTCAGGATTCCGACCCCTTTCTCTTCTCCAATCAATTTCCCGAGCTTCAACCTTGGTGGAGAGCTTCTCGGCGGCGTCATCCCGATCATCTGGAGCCTCCGGCGGGTGTTCCCTTCGGCGAATTCTGCATTTCTGCGATACCTCTGTTCACCTCAGATTTGGAGGTGTTCTTCCAAATCTGAGTTCCGATCCCCCATCAGCAACATTTGGAGGTGGTCTTCTGGTGTTCCTGATCTCCATCCGACATCCATCCGCGTTCCACAGCTTCCAATCAGATCCAGAGATCAGATTTGCATATTTCCAGAATTTTCGGCACTTGAGTGGCTTAGGGTTGTTCTAGCTCGCCGGAGGTGGTCCGCCGGTGTTGTTGAGCATACCTCGAGCTAATACGCCACTGAGAGTCTTCATTGAGGTCCAAGTTGGGTGTTCTCGACTTTGGCACTCTTTTGTGATGGCAAGAGTGTGAAACTTGTGGAATTGGTTGTGAGAATGGATCGGTTAGGGTTTTATTTCTTTTATTTCCTGTTTTTTATCTTGGCACAGATTTATTTTTATGTTGTTATGTTTTTAGTAGTAGTTTAGCATTCCATTACCTTGTTAAAGCTTAGTTTAAGTCTTATTTGGTGCTTGTTTAATTGTTAGGTTGTTAAGTTCAAGCTAGGGTTTTAATTGGTGTTGTAGATCAGATTTAATTGCGTTTCGTTATTTCTTTATTGTTGTGCTTCACTTTTGTTAGATTTAGATTCAAGTTTAAACCCCCAATTCCATATTAAAACCCCCAAAAATAGAAATAAAATACAATCCTAGATTACATCCTACCGTTGGTTCCTCGAGGTTCGATCCTGGGCTCGTTATTACAACATAATTGTGTAGTTAAGGGGTTCATGGAATATACATTGTTAATTTGATTTACGAGTGTGACAAACATCGTTATCACCCACCAGCGATGATGTTGATCTCTCCTTGAGCGACATTGTTTTTGTTCTCCTCCACCCAAGCGGAGTGCCCGACTTGTCCACGCGAAGCTGGGGCGCGGTCGTCTTCATGCTGATGCCGCCGCTCGGGTGACCGCCTACTCTCCCCTCGTCGTTCGGTGCTCGGCCGCCTATATCACAGTTCGGGGGAAGGCGATCGGCCGCGAAGTGATGGAGGAAGGCCGTCCTGAAGTCCTTGAAGCTTTGAATCGACCCATCAGCAACCTTCGAAACCAGCGTTGTGCAGAGCCGGACAAAGTAGTGAGGAAGACTCGGCACTTAACTCCATCTGCCTGCTGAGGTGGTCGTCTGGGTCTGTCAATCCGTTATACTCATCGATCGCCAAGGGTGCGTAGTGCCTTGGCAGAGGGTCCTGCAGAATTGCTTCGGAGAATTGACGGTTGATCCGCTCGGGTGATGAGTCAGCTCGGGCCGCTTTGCCCTTTCTTGCATCCCGAGCGGGGGCTTCGTCTAAGGAAGACCGGTCTTGATTTGCTTGTGCGATCTCAGAGGGTGTCTGGAACAAGGCCCGATGGAATGAGATCGGCGCGGGTGGCGCCTCTACTTGCGTACCGATTGGACCTTTGTTTTGACCCCATTTGGAGAGCTGTTCCGGACGGTCCTCGTGCCCGGCTCGGCCTCCAGATGTTGAAGTTGCTTGTTGTGCCAGCCGCTCGGCTAGTGCCTTTTGTTGCTGCTCTATCATCTTGGCTGCTCGCGCCTGCACAAGCGCGTCAAGTTCCTCTTGAGAGAGCGTCACTGTGTGTTGGCGTCCAACTTCTTCCATCTTCTTGACTCAGATTTAGGTACGTGTACGGGGAGCGTGCACGCGCCTCTGGGAGCCCTATATAAGGACCCCCAGATGCCGATGGAGGGATGCACACATCTCTACTGTAGCTACAGTTCTCGCTTCTACTCTACTTCTTTCTTTCTTTCTGCCGGAGGTTTGACTTGAGCGTCGGAGGGCCATCGCCAGGGAACCCCTCCCAAGCTCGGCACTGTGTTTGTAGGTCTATGGCAGCAAGGGATCCGTCTTTGGAGTCTTCAACCAGTGAACAAGAGCGCCATGTCCCTAGCGCCCATCAACTCAGCACTCAGACAGGATCAAAGATCTTTCCTGAACTTCAACTATCCCAGGCTGCGAAAGCCTCCCTGCCTTTACATATCTCCCCTGTACCTCGACTATCACAGGCTATGAAAGTCTCCCTATCTTTGGAAATCTCTCCCCTGGACCGCAACTATCCCAGGCCGCAAAAGCCTTCTAGCTTGCTAAAGTCTCCTCTAGATTGTAACTCCTTCGATGATCTTATTTTATCAATTTTATAAACACTTCTCCAGCTAATAACCTCTTAGGTGGTGTTGTCCCTCAAGCTACAAGATTATCCCCACCTGTAGATATCCCTCGAGGACTCTGGTTTCACAGACTACTTTACTTTATTATCGTTGTTAGTCATTCTTAGACCAGGAGCTAATTAAATAGTGAGCAGTGAACTAAACATGGCTATAGTGAAGGTTAACCAAGGGAGGTGATGGCAACAATGTCGGCGAACTGGGCAAGCAGGAGGATTTGTACCCTCACTAGTATTTATTAGACGTGTAAGTAAGAGGTTGTCTAATAGAAGAGAAAATAACACCATACTTCTTTCCATGTAGGGAGTTGACTGCAACACACATATGAGATGATGGACAAGGCATGGAGGAGTCCACGTGGAAGGAAGCTTCATGCCAATATAAGATAAAGGAAGTTCGCAAAGAAGAAGGTTCTCTCTTCCATGCATGCTCTCTACTGAATACAAATTCTATGAGTATTTTCCATTCAACGTAGCAATTGATCGGCTCCACCACTATTCTAATTTTTCATCCTTGCTCCACCAAATATCCCTTCCTCAACAGAAGGCACTTGCTTTCACAGCTTGCTATAGCTCTTCCCTAGCGGAAGACACTTTCTTTTCAAGCATAAGCCCTTCCCCTTAGAGAAGGTAAATTTTATATCCAAGATTATCCTCACTTAAGTATTGAAGAGAGTCGGCTTTGCTGGTCATAGGCGAAATCTGCAAGTGCACGACTTTCAATAAGTAATATAATATCTATCATATAGGATCAAAATCAATGTTAGAGGGGAGTGAATAATGTTACAAATTCAAAATGAGCAAATAGTAAAAATAAATAGTTGAATCAATCAGAGTTAGCACGACAAAAATAAATTTAACTTTAGACTGATTCAATCAAGTAAGACAAAATAGTAAATATGCAGTAAATTAAGTTAACAATTTCAGCATGCAAGTTTATCAATCAAATCACAAGTAAGCATACATAATAATATAAAAAATGTGATTCTTATTTCTAATTTCTCCTAGGTGGGGAAACCTTTTAGAAAAAAAAATATAAAAATTAAATCACAATAATAACACATAAGGCAACACTAAAATAAATGAAATTGTTACTCTAGATATTGCTAATCAGAGATAAAGCACAAGTTACAATGTGTCATTGTACAAAAGGAGAAGAAGAACTTAGAGTATCAAAACAAGAGCGAATTGATACTAGATGAGTTGTGTTGAAGCTCTGCTTTGAAACTCCTTATATATACTCCATCAATCGCTCGAAAGCTTTTCGATTGCCTATACAAATACTGACATGGCCACAACTTCTATCAATAATATACCATTAACAAAGCTCTCAGGTTGCTTGTACACCCCGTCGGTCACCTAGGTAAAGGCCAATCTTCATCATGATCATTTTATTCTAATTGTGGATAACACCATCCCCCAGTCGCCTGGAAGCTACTCCGGTCACCTGTACACTCTGGTTGCCTGGACTTGTACGATCGCCTTGACCTTGTTAAATCCTTTCGTTGAGAGTTAATACCAACCAGTCACCTCCGGACTCCATCTGGTTGACTAGAACTGACGAAAATGTTTCACTATAGTGGTTACACGTAATAAGTATGATATAGAATGTAAAGTTACAATTATGTTGGAACTAGATGTTTAGCCTCCAGCTGACTCATCTAGATTGAGTTGCCAAGCCACAACTCCCAGCTGCTTCCACCTATATTTGTTTGCCAAGCCTTCAGCTCTTAGTTGACTCTACTTGGACTTAATTCACTTAGCACCTAGCTAGAAATTTTACTACCAAGCCTTAATCACTTGGACATGATTCACCTAGCCCCAAGTTACAAATTTAACTGCCAATCCTTAATCACTTGGACTTGATTCACCTAGTATCTAGCAAGGAATTTGTTGTTTGGTCTCCAACCAAGACTTAACTCATGCTTGATCCAAATTAGGACTTTGGATGCTTATATTCACTATGACTTAGTCACTTCCTGGCTCACAACCAAGACTTTTAATATCTGTCAAGTAACCTAAACCTACAAACTTGACACAACTAGTTAGATCATAACTAATCTAATTTTAACCTTTGTCATATATCAAAACTCTAGATTAAATATTGTGCACTCAGCACAAGCAATCTCCCACTTTTTGATGATATTAAAACTAAGTTCAAATTAGTAATCAATAATAAAAAATAAGTTTGAAATTTAGATTAATATTCAATGCATGAAAGAAGATAGAGTTAGTGCAGTCATACATGAATATAATAATTGAAAATACGTCTCTCCCTAATTTTTGCTCCTCTTAATCATATAAGGAATATTAATTTGGGAAAATAATTCTTTTATCTCACTTTTTTTATTTCCCTCCTCCTTTTTCATGTATCAAAAAAAAATTTAAAAATATGATTCCCATGGGTAAATTGAGAAGTACTCACGATGAGCAGCCAAAAACCCGGCATCCCATGGTTACGCACTCATTTGATGGAAAAATTCATACAAATGCGCCTTTATTGGGGTTGAACCGCTAGTCCTTGGGTGACAACGTGATTCCCTTACACTGTACTATAGCCCCAAGGGCAAGACAAGAGAAAAGCAATATGATATATAGTAAAGAAATAAGGAGGTTAATAATAAGCTTAAGTTAGACCATAATTGGATAGTTAAACAAGCAAACTCAAATCATATATCGAAATGAAAGTCAAGAATAAATAAATGTAATTAAGTCTAGGACATATCAAGTAATATGTCAACTTCAAGTCAAAGCATAATAAAGCACAGATGGTTCGACAAAGCTGAGGAAAAAGTTCTCCCTCGCATTAGCCAACTACAGCTTCCCAATTTACCTCTTCATAGATAGTGGTGGGACTAACCGTGTGGGGCCGCTGGGGTGGCAGGTTCCACCTTTTGCTACAATAATAAAGCACAGATGGATTAAAATTCAAAATATAAGCAGTAGTAGTAGAAGTCCGATACTAGATAATAAAAATAATTGTTGGGATAGAATTTGTGGTGGTTGCCTAATAACTATCATTTTATCATATTTTTTAGGATCATATAATCATATTTTTTTAGTTGATTTTGTGTTTAAATTCACATTTATATTATATATCATGAGTTTTGAATCATTTAGAGTTTTGATATGATTTAAATTATTTTGTGGAATTATGTGCTAATTTATGGAATTGATTTTATAGGAAATTAGGGAGGACTAATTTTTATTGATCTAAATTGTTCATCTAAGATATGAAGGAATCTAAGTCATCCATCATGATCTAGTCCATCTAAATCAAAGAGAAAGTAGATCATGACCATTAACCTAGATTTGGAGCCTTTAATCTAGATCTAAACTATTCTATTCGTTGATCAAGATCTGAAACATTCTGGACCATCCATTCAGATATGATGGGATTCAAATGAGAAGCTATAGTAACGAGAAAAGGATCATTAATTTTCTACAGGGGTGAGGAGATTACTATTCCACCACAATCACTAGCCACCGGAGCTTGATGCTTCCCATTCATTGAGGTCTAGGGCTTTTCCTACATCGTCCATCTTCATTTTTGCATCCATTGAAGGTTTGGCTATCATCTTCACCATCGGTGAGGCGCGTGATAGAGAATGAAGAGGAAGAATAGTGATCCAGATCCGACAATTCCTTGGGATTTTCTAACTCACCGGAACCCTAACTTCACATCTTCACAATTTTGATGACCATCACTGCCATCTTCACATTTATGATCAGTCCTCAGTCATCATAGAATTTAGAGGTAGTAATCCTAAACATCTCACACCATTCTATGTTTTACAAACACAAGAAAGTTATACCATTGATATTTTATGAGATACTAGCTACCTAGATCTATAGGAACATGTTGTCTATGGTAGATCTTAAGCTAAGTCCATTTCAACTTGATAAGAAGTAAAAAAAAAATCTTTATGAGATTAAAATACTATAATTTTTGAAATCATATTTTGAAACTAATAAACATGAAAATATGATTGGAACAACTCCTAGTCTAATTGTTCAAAAATTAGCTCCTCCTAGGTTAGAGCTCTAACAGTTATACTATTATTACAAAATAACATATATGTATGCATGAACATATGAACATACTAATATACACAAGATAATAGTTATACTATTATTACAAAACCTCATTGATTCAATGAAGGAATGAAAATAATAAACAGCGGCAGTAGAACAAAAAAAAAACTCGAACATAAATCTAAGCTCGAGTGAAATCGACAATCAGTGTAGGATCGAAACGTGCTAGAGGGGGAGGTGAATAGCACTCGTGGATTTTTCACTTTTTGTAAACACAATCAGAGATAAACACAATGAAATAAGAATAAGTAGAGAAAACAATGACATAAGTTGGTTAGTTGATTTTACTTGGTTCGGAGCCTGTGACGACTCCTACTCCAAGGCTTACACTCATTGAGTATTTACTTTGAGAAATTCACTAATAAATTAGAGAATTGCAAGTACAATAATTTAAATAAAATAATTAAAATTATACCGACTGATATGAGTTATGATAAGTGGACCCTTTGTAGGAGAGAATAAGGGGACAATAAGGAAGACAGAAAAAAGGTTTGACTTGGTAAGAGTGTTGCTACACGTTGGGCAAGCAGAGACCGATCGAACATAATGGACCGGCTGAGCATATGAGTTCGGCTGGCAAAGAACGGCCAAGTGGAAGAGACCGACCGAACGTAGAAATAGTTAGTCTTAAGCTGTCCAGAAGGCTTATATACGCCCGACTAGTTAATCTCGGTCGATAAGGTAGGACCAGCCGAGCTCATAGACCGGCCGAGCACAGAGGCATTTAGTCTCGCATGATCCTTAGCATACGACCGACCAAGGGAAGGTCTACTGGGCAACAATATTTGTATACGCCCGACTGGTTAATCTCGATCGATAAGGTAGGACCGACCGAGCTCAATAGACCGACCGAGCACAGAGGCATTTAATCTCGCACGATCCTTAGCCTACGGCCGACTAAGGGAAGGTCTACCAGGTAATAGTGTTTATATACGCTCGACTGATTAATCTCGGTCGATAAGGTAGGACCGGCCGAGCTCAATAGACCGGCCGAGCATGGAAAGTAGATCGAGCATAAAGGTCTTCAACCTGGCAAGGTTTCTGGCATATTTATAATAGTAAAGTCTTTGTCGTGTATAAATAACCAATCGATTATAGAATACCGGCCGAGAGTAGCACAACAAAAGGTATTCCTCATATATACAGAATTTCTAGGAAATGAATTGTGTGTACCTTAGCGAATCTTAGTTACTTACCTTTTCTCCGAGATTCGAAAGTCCGGTGATGATTTCCTTAATATTCGAGTGCAGATGTGTGACTGTTTTGTTTTCTTCAAGTCGCAGGTTGGTGAGTTGGTTGCGAAGTAAATCCCGTCGTGCAAGCTTATCTTCGGACGTTCCATCATGCAGCTCAATGAACTTTTCCCACAGTTCATTTGTTGAGCCATAGTTGCCGATCCGGTTGACTTCTTGTGGCGGAAGAACGCTCAGCAGATGGAATTCTGCCTTGCCGTTTGCCACGTAGTCGGCCTGCTCCATTTTTGTCCATTGGTATTTCTCTTTACCTTCTGGTGCTATAAAATCAAATTCCATTATTAATAATAAATCGAAATCAGTTTTAAAAAATACCTGCATTCGCTTTTTCCAGCTAGTGAATTCCCCTTCGAATTTCGACGGGTAAATGCTTGGTCCGGCCATTGATTCGGTGCTTTATTCGGCGATTAGTCCTCCTGAAGCGTCCTGGCTCTTATACCACTTGTTGGACCACGTTGGCCGGCTAGAAGGGGGGTTGATTAGCTCTGCAAAAGTAAAAGAAAACTACCCTTCTCGAACTATCAGAATAACACTTGCATAAAATAAATAAAAGCAATAAACTAAAAGTAGAGACACCGGATTTGACTTGGTTAAAATCGGGGAGGTTGTTAATCCAAGGAATGTGTCACACTAGTATCTCTTTTAGGCGGAGAAGCCTCTTACAGCAATGACTGATGTGCATAGATTATATGATCATTTATGCAAGCTTTGACACACGTCTACTTGCATTTCATTAGCATAATCTATGTTTATTGCACCCTATTTCATTATAATGGCATACTTCAATTATATTTTGTTCGAAGATTTACTCTTTTCTTATTTTGATTGATAGCATGCTATTTGAAGCGAAAATGGAGCAAAAATGCACACAGGAGCTTGGGTCGTGCCATTATCATGCCTTGGCCGTGCCAGCACCCGATGCGAAGAAAGCCACGGCCGTGTGAATCCACAAGGCCGTGTGACCATGGTAGAGAAGAAAAAGGGCACGGCCGTGTGAGTTCCACACAGCCATGTGACTCAACCCGAGAAGAAGCCATATGAGGCCGTGTGGATTCCACACGGCCATGTGACGAAGAACACGGGTCGTGCCACGCCAAAATAGGGTTGTGCTGAATTTTGGGCAGATTGTAGACCGTTCGTAATTTCTCCATAACTTTGCGCTCTGTTGGAGTTTCGAAATGTTCTTTATACCGAAACATAGCTGACTTCAAGATCTACAACTTTGCTTCAGATCCAACAGAGAGAAAGCATTGTCTGCCAATGATAAAATGGCACGGTCATGCCTCCCAACCGTGGGATCAACTGGACCTCCGCCCAGACCGTAGACCAAACTTCGAACCGCCATAACTTTCGGTTCGGTTGGAGCCAGGGCTCAATACAAGTATCAGATTGAAGATAATTTCAAGAGATACAACTTTGGTTCAGGGTAAATCACGAGAAAACCTGGTTTAATGGGTGAAAATCTCGGTTTACCGGACCCCTGTAATCCTGGTTTTCCTGGACAGCTTGGAGGAGGTATAAAAGGGTCAAGAACCCAATTCTTGGAGGATCTTTGGTTTGGTATTTCACCCCATCTCCTCGGGAAAGGGTTCTCCCCTTTGGGGGAAACCCGAGAGCTTCATCTGGCGCCATCTCTTGACGTTCCGTCCATCTCCAGAGCATGGAAGCATCACCAAGACATCGGAAACCTCGGCAAGTATCTCTTCTTCCCCTTCTTCTCACATCAAGGGTTGTAAGTGTTCTTTACTTTATGTTTTGGTCTCTTGCAATGGAGTAGATCTCCTTTTCTATGGATGTAGGGAGTAGTTTTGGATAGGGTTTGATGTAAGACTCATGTTCGTGCCTTTACTTGTTGGATGATTTCTCTTGCTTCATTTCTATTTGATGTGCATGAGACTTGTTGCCTTGTCATGTTAAGTGATTGTGTAGGAATTGCTAATTTCGTAAAGAGAGGATCTTAGATCGTACACCCGAGGGGCCCTAGTGTTAGGGGTAACCCGTTCACGGACGTCTAGAATATTCCCTGGAAAGGAGAGGCAACTTCTCCACAAGGAAGTAAGAGACCAAACCAAACCCCTATCTCTATCCCTAATGATACCGATTAGATTTGTATTCTTGTGATCTACCGAGGCGCCCTAGTGACAGGGGTTAACCGTAACAGGATTTCACAGAGATCTTCTCTGATTAGTACTTAAGGATAGTAGCTTTAACTTCCGGCGAAGGTATGTTGATTGACAATGAGTAAAAGATAGAACATGATGCATCAGGTTCCACCATAACGAAATCGAAATCCTAGAATCCATTTCCCAAAGTTCAATTCCCTCCAAGATCGATTCTCTCATCCTTCTCTTTCTCTCTTCAATCACTCTTGTTAGTTTGCAAGCGCCAAAGCCAACTTTCGACCGTCTAGATAACTTACTTTGCGACATCTCTAGTGCTTAATCATCAGTCTCTGTGGTTCGACAATCTTAGATATTACTGACAATGAATTCGTGCACTTGCAGAATCGTAATAAATTTTTGATGCCGTTGTCGGAGACTGTTCGCATTAACATTAGTTGAATAACATATGAGTTACTCTAGACATTTTTCTTTTTCCTTTTGCTTTTTCTTCTTTTTTCCTTTATGCACTTTCTTTCTTGCAATTTAAATTTTGCATTGTCTTTCTTATTTTTCATATAGCATTTTATTTATTGCCCTTAATTCTTCATTTTTGTTTTTTCTCATAATTTTTTTTAAATATCCGTGAGCACTAACATGTCAAGCAGGGCCTTAAGAGAATTTTTCACACCCATGAGTGTAAGACCCAGATCTCCCATTGATGAAGGCTATGATCCAGATGAGCAACTTGAGTTCCTTTGTGGAGGATGTGGTAGCACGTCTCATCCGTCTGCCATATGCCACCTCTTTCAAAAGAAAGATGACCCTCCCATAGAACCAACTGATGATATCTGCACGGCTTGTGGTAGTCCATTCCATCCAGTTGCTTTATGTTACTTCTTCCAAAATACAGCTAGCTCTTCCACGGAACTTCAGCACTTATTCCAACCTCAACATCAGGATGTGTATGAGCAGGTTCCTGATACTTATGTCTATGACTGGGGGGATTATCAAATTCAGAACTTTCAACCTTAGTCAATTCTAGAATAGAGTGAGTAGTCATTTTCCCAGCAACAGAACTCTGACCCACCTCATCCCTACAATCAGGATTGGAGGAATTATCAAAATTTTGATTATAGAAACGTGCAAGGTGTTGATCATTCTTTTCAAGCATCACAGGGTTTCTCAGTGTTTCGGGATGATTTTTCATTGGACAGTTTACATCATTTACAACCAGATGAGCCGGTTGGCTTGGAGGACTTCCAACACACAAATATCCCTACTCCAAGTCAGATGGAGACACAACACAAGTTTTTGAAGAGCTAATAGTGCAACGGGGGATCTCAACTTTACGAATATTACTTCAAATTTCTAAAAATGTTGTTGATCCCTCTATTGATGACATTAGTGTTAGTGGACTCTTCCCCACTTATGATGATGATGTGGTAGATAAAAGTGTAGGGGCATGTACTATGGAGGAAATGTCCCAAGGATCGCCTCTCTTGGTCGCACAACAACTCGATACTATGGAATTTGAAAGAATGGAATATGTTGATGATAATTGTGTAGGGACTTGTGCAATAGAAGCAAAGCCCCAAGAATCACTACTTTTAGAGGCACCACCACTTGAGCCAGAGCTAGAGCCAATGCAAGATTCAGAAGTCACATCCACATGTTTAGAACTTTCAGGTATCTCTCAGCAAAGCAAGGTTAGTATCCTTTGTGATCTTTTGGAAAATTTCATAGATGTACCAATAGTAGATTTTGTTGGATGTGATTCAATCTGTGATACATACTCAATTCATCTTAATAAGGTTCTAGTTCTATCTAATATAGCATGCTTGGGAGAGGTAGGTTTTTCTTTTGGGTGTGTAGATTTTCATGAGGCCTATATTTGGAAGTTCAGACTGAACCATCTTCGACCACCTGAAAGAACTTCAAAGAAGACGAAGATGGAGAGAGTAATACTTTACTCTATAGCTCCTTTGATGAAAGCTCTCTCCATAATAAGAGTCCTTGGTAGGAGGGTGTTGAAATATCTTACCCCTCTTAGAGCGAGATTTCGATGAATTTAATGAGGTGGTCGAGCTAATGACCTTAAACAAGCCCTTCTTGGGAGGTAACCCAAGTTCATTTTCTTCATTTTCATTCATGCCTTTAGTTCTTTCTAGTTTCATTTCTTTATAATAAACATGTATCCTCTACTTAATTTTTATTGTCTACATTCTTTTATACGATTCAAAGATTAGGAGGAGGGCAACTATATGGTGGAGAAGTTAATGACATCATTTGGTAACTTCTCTTACTTTTTATCTCCTCCACATTATTTTTAATTTTCATTGGGACAATGAAAAGTTTAAGTCTGGGGGGATGCATTAGATGCATTTGGTTTAATTTAGTTTTTGCTTATTTCTTTTTTGCTTAATAAAATTTTTGCTAGTTGCATCTTACATCACATCATGATTGTTTGTTCCTTATTAAAAAATACTAGCACGTTTAATCTAGATTACATATGGTTTATTGGCTACTTATGGTGCTATTATATTTAGTGATCTATATTTTTCTATCTATGATAGCATGAAGTGAGCAATGTTTTTACTACAAGAGTTTAAGTATTGACCTTATTTTAGGATCTCTATGCGCTATGCCTATTTTTGATAGTTGATAACTCTAAAATAGTCATGATTCATAGAATTGGACTAGTACTTGTGCTTCTATGGTGACCTCTCAACTACATTTTGGTTACTGGATAAACTCAGATCATGTAAGCTCATTTGAAAAAATCAATCCCAAAAAAAAAAAATTTAAAAAATAAAAAATATGAAAAAATGAAGGTTTGTTCAAGTTTGATACGTTGCAAACATTAAAAAAAAGGATAAAAAAATAGTTGTCATGAGTGGAAACTAGCAATTCACCCCTTTGAGACCGAGTTAGGTTACTGGAAAAATGAATGCTATGTTTCTCTTGATACTGAGTATTCCTTTGAGACCTTGTGTAGACGATGCATAACATTTTTGTGGGGAACGAACCTTGCGTGTGGCAGGTAGGTGTCTATCGCCGGAAGCATAAGGAACACAATTTTATGATGACTTGACTAGACTTAGGGATTGAAACTTGATAAATTTAGGCCACTTTCGCACTGAGCACGGAGGACTACTACTTAGATCATACTCAAACTACTTTTGTATCTTGCTCACCAATGAAATCATTTGATAGGATTAGATTGATTTGCTAGAGATTATGATGCACTATTTAACCACATGAATCTAGATTGCGGGTTTTGCTTGAGGACAAGCAAAGGTTTAAGTCTGGGGGTGTGATGCGCATAGATTATATAATCATTTATGCATGCTTTGACACACATCTACTTGCATTTCATTAGCATAATCTATATTGATTGCACCCTATTTCATTATAATATCATACTTCCATTATATTTTGTTTGAAGATCTACTCTTTGCTTGTTTTGATTGATAGGATGCTATTTGGAGCGAAAATGGAGCAAAAATGCACACAGGAGCTTGGGTCGTGCCATTATCATGTCTTGGCCATGCCAGCAACCGATGCGAAGAAAGCCACAGCTGTGTGCTCCCACACAAACGTGCCATTATCCCCATGGCTAAGCAACACACGGTCGTACCAAATGGCATGGCCGTGCCAACGATCCAGAGGAGAGAAAGTCACGGCCATATGAATCCACACAGCCGTGTCACCTTGGCAGAGAAGAAAAAGGCCACGGCCATGTGAGTTTCACACAGTCGTGTGACTCAACCCGAGAAGAAGCCATGTGAGGCCGTGTGGATTCCACACAGCCGTGTGACAAAGAACACGGGTCGTGCCACGCCAAAATAGGGCTGTGCTGAATTCTGGGCAGATTGCAGACTGTTCATAATTTGTCCATAACTTTGTGCTCCATTGGAATTTCGAGATGTTCTTTATAACAAAACGTAGCTGACTTCAAGATCTACAACTTTGCTTCAGAACCAATAGAGAGAAAGCATTGTATGCCCGTGCTAAATGGCATGGCCGTGCCTCCCAACCGCTGGTTCAACTGGACCTCCACCCAGACTGCATACCAAACTTCGAACCGCCATAACTTTTAGCTCGGTTGGAGCCAGGGCTTGATCAAAGTATCAGATTGAAGATAAGTTAGAGCTACAACTTTGGTTTAGGTTAAATCATGAGAAATCCTGGTTTAATGGGTGAAAAACTCAGTTTACTGGATCCCTGTAATCCTGGTTTTCTTGGATAGCTTGGAGGAGGTATAAAAGGGTCAAGAATGTTGGACCCCGTGGTAGTTTTGTTGTGATCAACCAAGTTAGTTAGGTCCTGCGTTGTGTCTGAACCCTGTGTCCGAGTGTGCAGGAATTTAGGAGTGCAGGAAGTCGAGCGGAAGACACAACTAGCGAGAAGGACGGCACAGGAAGGGAGCCGACGGGCTCGGTGCGTCCGAAGGACGAGAGAGCTGCGGAAGAGTACTCTGGTGGAGCGAGAAGCATGTGCGCGGCGTTCGAGGGACGAGAAACCGGAAGGAAGCCTGCTAGAGGAGAAGGCCGGGAACTGGGTTCAGGTGAGCCCTATCCGGATGGTCGCAATCACCCAAGGAGCCGAACCGGAGCAAGTCAACTGGAGTTGCTTGTCAATGGTTCGGTCGACTGAACCTATTGATCGGTCGACCGAACCCTTCATTAACCGAAGCCAACCGTTGGAGACACGTCAGCAACACATCTGCCAGCGGTGAAGTGATCGGTCGACCGAACCTCATGATCGGTCGACCGAACCCAAATTTATCCAGAGACTGAGTCGAGCGTTTTCATCGGGCCAGCGCAGAGGAAGACCGTTGGCCGATCGGTCGACCGAACACAAGGATCGGTCGATCGAACCTGAGCTCGATCAACAGAGACTGCACCTAGATGGAAAGCTGGGCCGGTCGACCGAACCTGGGGATCGGTCGACCGATCCCTCTCGAGTCAAACCTGATCCCGAAGGATCAGGTGATTTGATAAGCTCGAGAACCCCTATATAAAGAGGGTCTCGGGCAGCTTTAAAGAACAACAATTTCATACGAAAAACCAACTCTGTAATTCATCTTCTGCAACTTCTGTGCTTTCAAAGTGTAAAAGGCTTCTCCGCCTTTAGAGAAAGAGTTTTCTTACTGAGCCTTTCATCGCCCTGGATTAACAACCCTCTTGGTTGTAACCAGGTTAAATTTGTGTGTCTATTTCTCTGATTATTTTATTCTCAATATAGTTGCATTTATTTTAGAGTTGAAAATGCATGAGGAGGGTATAGTTTGATTTGCAGGCAATTCACCATCCTCTTGCCGGTCCCCGCTAAACCAACAAGTGGTATCAGAGCCTGACAGCCTCAGAAGGACTAACCGCCGTCTGAAGCACTAAGATCAAGACAATGGCCGGCGCGAACATTCATCTCCCGAAGTTCGACGGAAATTTCGCTACATGGAAGCGAAAAATGGAGGTATTCTTTAAAACAGATTTTGATATTTTAATTACTATAAAATATGGTTTTGCAGCTCCTAAAGACAAAGAAGAAAACACATAGAGCAAGAAGGAGCAAGCTGATTTCGTCGCCAACGGAAAAGCTGAATTCCACCTCCTCAGGGTTCTGCCACCTCAGGAGGTAAGCCGGATCGGAAGCTACAATTCAGCGAAAGATCTCTGGGAGAAATTCCTGGAGCTTCACGAAGGTACCTCTGAAGCGAAGCTGGTGCGACGCTACATCCTCCGGACACAACTAACAAACCTCCGGATGAACAACGGCGAGAAGGTAGCGCAACTCCAAGCAAGAATCAAGGAGCTAATAACGCAACTAACGAACCTTAGAGAAGAAGTAACCAACCGGGATTCCATCAGATACGCGCTCAATGCCTTCCCGAGGAATTCAGAATGGGTGTCCTTAGTAGATGCTTACTACATCTCTAAGGACTTTGAGGTAAGTAGTTTAGAAAACTTGTTTTCAACTTTTGAACTTCACGAGTCTCGACTTGCAGAAAAACCAATAAAGAAGTAGAATCTCAACATTGCCCTATGAGCTGAAAAGGACGATCCCGACTCCGAAGCGTCAATCGACGAAAATGAAGCTGCGTTAATGGTAAGACGTTTTAATAAGTTTTTTAAATCTAACAAGTTTAGATCGCAGTCAAGTAAACGCCATCAAAAAGGAAGGACAGTCCGATGCTACAATTGCAACGAAGAAGGGCACATCAAGGATGATTGCCTAAAATTGAAGTACAAACATAAAGATAAGGAAAGAAGCAATAAGCCAGCTCTACCCAAGCACAGAAATCTGAAGGCAACATGGGACGACTCTTCATCCTCCGAGTCAAAAGTCGAAGAATTCGCAGGATTAGCTCTACTATCTAACCATCAGCCAGGAGAAACATCTAGCTCAGAAATGAGCATTGATGAAGGGGGAGAATCATCAGAAAAAGAAAACAGTAGTAAAGGGGGAGCGTCACCAGACCAGGTAAGTAAGGTATGCAATCTAACCCCGACTCAATCTTTTAAATTTATTAAAGCTCTTTCTAAAGAATTAGATAAATTAGAAAAAGAAAATGAAAATTTGAAATCAGAAAATGAAAATTTAAAATTAGAAATTGAAAAATTGAAATCTGATGCATGCTTAAAGATAAATGTTTTTCCAAAATCAAAACTTAAAATTTATGGAAAATTAAACTGGTATATAAGGAAGCATCAAGGTCAACTTAGGAAAATTTCTAAAAATTATGTACCCCCTAAATTTTTGACTAATCCTGTAAGAAGGAACCTTTATTGGGTTCCAAAATCTGTGCTAAACTAATCTCATAAAATTTAAAGCTTTATAGAGAGAAAATTAAACATTTTCCTTATGAAGGCTTTGTCTAAGGAAGTGATTGTTGCTCCAATAACCAAGAAGGCCTAGTGCCTCGCCACGACCTAGAAGCTGAAATATTGAAACAAAATGTTTAATTAACTTTCTGAAAAAGCATTAAAAGTAGAATTAAAATACTTTGAAAGTGTACAAACATTTTCTGTGACTTTTTTAAGTTTTAGATTTTTTTTAAAATTTTTAGAAAATAGAATTTTTACTTAGAAATTCCTTTTGAAAATTCTAAGAGATCTATTAGAATTTTTTTTTATCTTAAGAACTTGCTTCCCCGTTTTTGCTGTGATCAAAGGGGGAGAGAAAAGTACAAGTTTAGAGGGAGTTAGGAAAATTAAAAGTTTAAATGTTTAATATTTTTCTAAATAGTGTTGCAATTTTACTTATTGCAAAACTTATGCTTAATATGCTAGTTTAGTAATTTTTCTTTAAAATTACTTTTCGTGTCTGTTTTACCCTAACTTGAACTTGGGTTGATGCACATCAAAAAGGGCGAGATTGTTGGACCCCGTGGTAGTTTTGATGTGATCAACCAAGTTAGTTAGGTCCTGCGTTGTGTCTGAACCCTGTGTCTGAAGTCGAGCGGAAGACGCAGCTAGCGAGAAGGATGGCACGAGAAGGGAGCCGACGGGCTCGGTACGTCCGAAGGATGAGAGAGTTGCGGAAGAGTACTCCGGTGGAGCGAGAAGAATGTGCGCGGCATTCGAGGGATGAGAAGCCGGAAGGAAGCCTGCTCGAGGAGAAGGCTGGGAACTGGGTTCGGGTGAGCCCTATTCCGGATGACCGCAATCATCCAAGGAGCCGAACCGGAGCAAGTCAACTAGAGTTGACTTGTCAACGGTTCGGTCGACCAAACCTATTGATCGGTCGACCGAACCCTTCATTAACCGAAGCTAGCCGTTGGAGACACGTCAGCAACACATCTGCCAGCAGTGAAGTGATTGGTCGACCGAACCTCATGATCGGTCGACCGAACCCAAGTTTATCCAGAGACTGAGTCGAGCGTTTTCATCGGGCCAGCGCAGAGGAAGACCGTTGGTCGATCGGTCGACCGAACACAAGGATCGGTCGACCGAACCTGAGCTCGATCAACAGAGACTACACCTAGACGGAAAGCTGGGCAGGTACAGCAGGTTCGGTCGACTAAACCTGGGGATCGGTCGACCGATCCCTCTCGAGTCAAACCTGATCCCGAAGGATCAGGTGATCTGATAAGCTCGAGAACCCCTATATAAAGAGGGTCTCGGGCAGCTTTAGAGAACAACGATTTCATACGAAAAATCAACTCTGTAATTCATCTTCTGCAACTTCTGTGCTTTCAAAGTGTAAAAGGCTTCTCCGCCTTTAGAGAAGGAGTTTTCTTACTGAGCCTTTCATCGCCCTGGATTAACAACCCTCTTGGTTGTAACCAGGTTAAATTTGTGTGTCTATTTCTCTGATTATTTTATTCTCAATATAGTTGCATTTATTTCAGAGTTGAAATTACTTGAGGAGGGTATAGTTTGATTTGCAGGCAATTCACCCCCCTCTTGCCGGTCCCCGCTAAACCAACAAAGAACCCTATTCTTGGAGGCACTACAAGAAAAATCCTCATAGACATCGGTGGAACAATAACGGTTTTAAGCAAAAAACCGATGTCTTTCAGTATTTCACACCAATTTTTCCAAAAATCGGTGTCTATGAGCGCAGATTTTCGCTCATAGACATCGATTTTTTATGCGATGTCTATGAGCACCTTTTTTTCGTTAATAGACACCGATTTTAACAGCGGTTTTTAAAATCCGGTGTTAATGAACCAAAATAAAATATTTTAATTTTCCCACTAGCCAAAATTTGCAACACTTCACAAAGTTCCCTCCAAACCTAAACCTATATCGCGCCCCTTCCTCCGACCATCTCTCTCAGCCTAAACCTAAACCTAAACCTGACCATCTCTCTCAACCTCATCTCCCTCTTCCCCTTCCTACATCGACGCCCCTTCCTTCTCCATCCAACCACACCGCATCTCTTCCAACTCCTCCCTTTGGGTGAGAAGAGGAAACCTTCTTCGCACTCCTGTAGCTTTTCCTTCCCCATCTCCCACGCATTCCCTTCCCCACTCCACACCCATGCCCTATCCTCTTCCTCGGCGTACCATCCTCAGCGAGGATGGCTCCGATTCGTCTCCACCGCCGCGAAGAAGAAGAAGAACCCTTGGCTCGACCCCTTCGACTGCGGAGAGGACCCCGACATCGAGTATGGATCCCTCTTCGCCGACGGAAAGCAGGAGGAGGACCCTCGCCCTCCCGACAACCCCTACGACTTCCTCAAGTTTCCCATGGGCTCCAACGTCGAGCTCGCCTTGCTCGCCTCCAAGGTCCGCGGCGACGTGCGCCTCTGCTGTTGCGTCATCTCTGGCAGAGTCTACGAGAACCTCCTCTTCTTCCCCGTGATCCAACTCATCAAGGATAGGTACCCCGGCGTGCAGATCGATGTCGTTGCCTTGCCCAGGGGGAAGTAGGTGTACGAGGTGAACAAGAATGTGAGGTGGGCGAATGTGTATGACCCCGACAAAGATTTCCTGGAGCCAGCGAAGTATGTCAACATGATCGGTCTGTTAAGGGTACAAATGAAAGGGGGAAAAACACATGATCCTTGAAATGGAATGATAGCAGAAATCTCACTAGCTTTTTACGAATTTGTTGACAGAATCGATACTATGATTTGATCTTGTCGACCAAGCTTGCTGGACTTGGCCATGCGGCATTCCTGTTCATGACATCTGCTCGGGACAAAGTAAGCTACGTGTACCCTAATGTCAATGCAGCAGGCACAGGCCTGCTGCTCACAGAGACCTTCACTTCTCCAACCATGAACCTCTCCGAACGTGGATACCACATGTGAGGCAACCACCATTGATGCCTCAATTCTAAACAAACATACAAAAAAATATTTTGTTGTTGTGGATTGTTCATTTGTGATACTTGTGGTGTTTCAGGTACGATGAAATGGAGGAATGGTTAGGGAGACAAAGTTAAATAATTCATGATGAGTTATAAGTTAATTATGAGACAGTGACCCACCTTCTTTGGGTCAATATACTTTTGTGACTCTTGCCGTTGTTAATTATGAAGTAATGCATTGCCACATTTTCATTCTTCTTATTTAGCACTTTATTTGAACAGACTATTTTTGGTGCTTTGTAATTGTATAAGTTGCATGTTACATGCTTAGTGATGTATCTTCTGTGTTGTCAAAAGTTTTGTTGTTTGCTAGAGCTTATTCAACTTAGCATCCTTGTTTCTCCATTTCCCTTCTCCCTTATTCTGATCTCTCTAATGCTTCCATTCACATTTCAGCTATTCGACCGTCCACAGTGGCTCACTGTCAAGTCACGTTCATAGTGCTACGTCGACAAGGTATTGCCTCTCCCCGAGTGTTTGAACTCATTCTTTGTAAACTTTTGACTCAAAGTTGATGCTTATTATAAGTAGATAAGAGAAGAATTGGAGAGCAGATCATGTACTATTAGAACAAGGTGTGCTATGGAATCAGTTTTTAGTACTGATGCAGGTAAACAACTTTCAGTTACCTAATCAATGATCGTTGATATTTATATCAATAAACTTAAAGGTTTAACATTGCCTTGGAACAAAATCTTAATGTACTATTAGAACACAATGAGCAGATCATGTTTTTTTTTCTCTTTTTCTTTTTGGGAAACTACAATAACTCATTATGCAAGTTGAATTTCTGGTGCACATTTTAGTTAGTTCCTGAAAATGCCTTTTTGGCAGGATGTTGTGTGGTAGGAGAAGATTGTTCCAAAGATATATATGATGGATGCATAATTAGCACTCATGCGTCGGATGCTTTAAAGTTATTGGGAGAGCAAGAAACATCTGAGGAAGCAAGGATACTTGGTGCATTTCAATATGTATATAGGTATGCTGATATATATACACATATTTTTTTTTTTTTGAGAAGTGCAAGAAAGCCATTCAAATCATAGAAGCCCATGAATTTTAAGAGTTGGGTGTTCATGTGATAACTATTAGCTGAATGTCTAGGATCTTAGTTCTAGGACAACTGATAGCTTCGAATCTAGGTGATTTTTTTTTTCAAATGGTGCCCTGAGATCTCAATTTTTCTCACAGTGTTCGGTGATATGTTTTCGAACAAACGGCATACCTTTTCTCACCTCCAGTTATTTCTTCCAAAAATAGCCCAATAAGCAATACTGATTCAAAAATTTTTTTAAGGAACTAAAGGAACTTTAAATCACAAAATAAGACTCATATATTGCAATACAACTTCTTGTCCTTTTGACATCGAGAATTCTATTTAATTCCATCTTTAATTTATTACTGAGAAATAAGACTAGCATTCATATCTCCTTAGAATTTAGTGATCAATCATCTTGCACACAAATTTTTGCTCAGAATTTGGAGATATATGGTCTTCTCGGATAAAAATGTTAGCTAAGTGCAAACTTGAGGGGAACTTCACATTTCTTCTTGCTCAAACTCAATCACATACACGTCCTTGCAAAATTTTAGTTTTCTCAACCTCTCGACTGATTGGAGTCTTCAATTTCTCAATGCACAGTGACATTTATCTTCATCATGACAAAAGTTTCATGCCACAAAATCCAGCGGCATGGAGTGCTTGGAACTTTCTTGGGACAACACAACACGGTGTGTGCCTTACATATTGGTTAAATGTGTTACAGGTCAGTGCTTTATTTTTGTCTTAGCAACTGGCCAGACATGATTAGTTTAACATCATGAATTCTTGGTGAGTTAAGATTAATATTGTCAGAGCCCCAGTTAGTTGAACCTTTGGGATACAACACACTTTGAAATTGTATTACAACAATGTCAATGTCTTACAACAATTATAAGTTATTGGGGGATGGAGGCTCAAGGGCTTCCTTTATATATCTTTCTGAAAAAATAATCACAAAATTGCATTTGCTAACTATTTAGATCAATTATACACAATTTTGTGAGAACTTGTGGAAACAATAATATTCTTGATGATTTGTTTAGCATTGTTCAGAGTTCATAGTTAACACAAGCAGTACTTTAGTAGTTACATAAAAACAATGGACAAGAATAGAGAAAAATCACATCATGCGAAAGCAATTAGGAATTTTAATATGGTAATACATCAAGCTGGAAAGGATCAAGGCAGAATTGGTTATGAATTAGACAACAATCACTTTAATCTTTCCTTAATACCTCCATAAACTGATGATACTGAATGCATATAAAGTTTGCATGACATATATCATGAGTTATAGCGCATAGGCATTGTTTTATATAGAGGCTCCATGGGAGGGTTGATGTGTTTGGTATAGAAAGTACCAGGGAAGAAAAGGGTGTCGTAAAGGAAATATACGAAAATGTTTGCCATAAGATAAACCAAAGGAAGAAGAGGATTGATGTGTTTGAGAATTTTGGCTCTGGTACTATTTTTGATATTTTGTTAGGCATCGTTTGAAGTTTATGTCCAGTAAGATACCATGATGGATTGGAAAAGATATAGGATGAAAGAGATCAGCAAAATAATCTCTTTACTAATAAACCTTGTACAGTAAAAAAAAAGTCTTTATCTAAATTCCCATCACCCTCAATATTCTAGCTCAACGTTATTTGATTCGTAAGTGGTTAATAACAAACATATCATTCTTTTGTTTGTGATAGTTGAGATGTTTTTTTTTTCAGTATTGCATTGTTTTCTTCTGAAGAAAAAGAAAACACCTTTGTTCCTAATGCCCGAGAAAAGAGGTGTTCAATCATTGCATCAAGCACAGGAAAGCTAATAGACATTGATGTTGAGTCTGTGAAGAACGCAGTGGGAATTTTTGAAGGCTGTAAAGTACTAATTAATTTTTGAACGCAGTGTTCAATCATTGTTGCTACACCAGGACATTTGAATGATATTCAGAATATGAAAAGATTGAACCTCCATCAAGTACTGATTAATTAAATTGCAACTATGAGAAAACTTTGTTGCAATAATTTCTGGTTTGGAATTTATTAAGTTCCCAGGAATGATAGATCTATTACTATATGATGTGGTTGAGATAAATGATGAATGTGTCTCTTTTTAAGCATTCAAATTAGTCATCTTGTTACCTGGTACTCTTACTACTTTTTCAACTATGATTTTTGGTCTTGGTTTACTAATATATTATTTATGTGTTTTTACAGTTTACAAATCTCAAGCACTCCAGAGTTGAAATTGATGAAGTGCGGTTCGAGTGGGCTGAATGCATGCTAGATTACATTTGAGTAGGAAAAGTATTTGATTTTTGAAAACTTTGGATGATGCATGCATTTGCATGGAATGTAAATTGCGTATATTGTCCCATGTCAATTTCTTTCTGATGGTGATATTCTAGGACTTCTGTAGCATGTATAATTCTTCTGTTTTTGTTCTTTGCTTAGTTAAGTAGACCAAATGATACTTTTGTTTGACAGATTAGAACAGTGGATGTTTTAACTCAGAAAACTAGGCATTTGAAGGTGAAAAGTGGTGAGATTAGGGAAATGAAAGGCGCAAGAAGAATGGAGCAGTATAGCAAGTTGAACAGATTCTGATTCTCATAATTTAATGTAGCCTCAGCTTGATTTTTGACTCACGATGTTCTACCTTAATGTGTTGTTAAAAGAATGTTCTACTTTGATTTTGATATCTATTAGATTTTGATGTAAAAAGAATGTTTGTGTATTTTATGGATACTGTTGTAAGAACAATATTTATGTATTTTATGGATACTGTTGAATGAAGAATATTTGTGTAATTTGTGAATATTTGTGTATTTTCTTGGTTACAGTCGATTTTTCACTGTTTCGGAAATCAAATTTGTGTTGGTAAAAAATACTGATATTACATCGGTTTTCCACCGCTGCAAAACCAGTGTCATTAACTAATATTACATCGGTCCTATACCGCTACCAAAAATGGTGTTATTTCCATATATTATTACATCAGTTTTAAGTCGTTGATGAAACAGTATCGTTAAGTGATACTACATCGGTTAATAACGGATTTGAAAACCGGTGTCGTTAAGTGATACTACACCAGTTTTAACCCGGTGTCTAAAATGGCAGACCTTTTACATCGCCTTCATAGACATCGGTCGAAAATGTAATAAACATCGGTGAAAAACCAATGTCTATGAGGGTTTTTGTTGTAGTGAGGATATTTGGTTTGGGATTTCGCCCCCTCTCCTTGGGAAAGGGTTCTCCCCTTCGGGGGAAACTCGAGAGCTTCATCCGCCGCCATCTCTAGACGTTCCGTCCATCTCCAAAGTAAGGAGGCATCACCAAGACATCGGAAACCTCGGCAAGAATCTCTTCTTCCCCTTCTTCTCACATCAAGGGTTGTAAGTGTTCTTTACTTTATGTTTTGGTCTCTCGCAATGGAGTAGATCTCCTTTTATATGGATGTAGGGAGTAGTTTTGGATAGGGTTTGATGTAAGAGTCATGTTCGTGCTTTTACTTGTTGGATGATTTCTCTTGCTTTGTTTCTATTTGATGTGCATGAGACTTGTTGCCTTGTCATGTTAAGTGATTGTGTAGGAATTGCTAATTTCGTAAAGAGAGGATCTTTGATCGTATACCCGAGGGGCCCTAATGTTAGGGGTAACCCGTTCACGGACGTCTAGGATATTCCCTTGAAAGGAGAGGCAACTTCTCTACAAGGAAGTCAGAGACCAAACCAAACCCCTATCTCTATCCCTAATGATACCGATTAGATTTGTATTCTTGTGATCTACCGAGGCGCCCTACTGACAGGGATTAACTGTAACAGGATTTCACAGGGATCTTCTCTGATTAGTACTTAAAGATAGTAGCTTTAACTTCTGACGAAGGTATGTTGATTGACAATGAGTAAAAGATAGAACATGATGCATCAGGTTCCACCATAATGAAACCGAATTCATAGAATTCATTTCCCAAAGCTCAATTCCCTCCAAGATCGATTCTCTCATCCTTCTCTTTCTCTCTTCAATCACTCTCGTTAGTTTGCAAGCGCCAAAGCCAACTTTCAACCGTCTAGATAACTTCCTTTGCGACATCTCTAGTGCTTAATCAACAGTCCCTGTGGTTCAATAATCTTATATATTACTGACGACGAATCCGTGCACTTGCGGAATCGTAACAATGACGCACAGAAAATAGAAGCAAAACTCTAAAGAAAGCGTACAAGTGTTCGAAATGCTAATTGCTTGTGTTGATTGAGCTTCTTGGACTAAGGCTATATTTATAACCTTGGTCGGGGCGCCTGGAAGGGTTCCAGGCATCTGGGAGGGAATAAAAATTTATCCCTTCTCGCATAGATCGTGTTTGGCCGTGATCAGGATAAAATTTCAGGTCCGGGCACCCGAAAGGGGTTTCGAGCAGCTCGGATTGGTCCGGGCGCCCGAAATAGTTCCGGGTGTCCGAACCACAATAGTCAACAAAGTTGACTTTTGGTCCGGTCCCTCTGCTCCAGTGCTACTCACCTCGGTCCCAATCTTTCGCTCCGATTCCGCTCGCTTGGATGATTTCAGCCAACCGAAATAAAGCTCACCCCGAACCCAATTTTGGCCTTCTCGAGCAACCTTCTACTCCGGCTTCTCGTCCCTCTAAAATGTTGCATGCCTCCTTCTCGTCCGCCTGTGTACTCTTCCGCAGCACCTCGTACCTCAGACGCACCGAGCCTGTCGGGTCTCTTCTGTGTCGTCCTTCTCGCTAGCTGCATCTTTTGCTCGACTCCCTATGGTCCTAAGCTCCTGCACAATTAAACACAAGGTTAAAATACCACAGGACCTAACTTAACTTGTTGATGACATCAAAACAACCTTGGAGTTCCAACAATATTACTTTTTGCTTACATGCAAAATCTTATCAGTGTTGTAATATAACTTTTAGTATAAAAATGACCGGCCCTAAGAACAGGGCAAATTGGGAGGATTTATCAATCCACTTGATGCTAAGATATACAAAATAAACCTAAACAACCCTAATGTTGGTAGGGTAAATAGGGTTTAGTGCCGACCAATATAAGATCCGGTCTAAACTTCCAGATCCCTGCATAGCAGTGTAGGGGTAAGTCTTATTATATATAGTTGCTCGGTCTAAAGTATCCGACGAACCTATGGTTGAGCTCCCAACTTCCCAATAAAAGCACTTTAAGAATACTATTGGTTGGGCGCAACATCGTTTGAACTTAAAGGACAACTCATTTCTCACTATTACAATACAACTTAGTATATAGTCTGGTCATCCTAATTGTCGATCAAAATGAATGGACTCAGTTCCCCATCCTTGTTAGTGTTGGTCCAGCAGAGCCAGCAAGAGGAGAGTGAATTGCCTTAAAAAAAACAACCCATTTCTCAATCCTTTGATTAAATTAGATTAGCACAATATTAATAATGAATTAATTGAATAACTAAATAAAAGAAATTAAGTGAATAATTCTATTTACTTTGTTACAACCTAGGTGGTTGTTAATCCAATGCGTTGAAGAAAACTCCACTAGAATTCTCCTTTGTTGCAGGCAGAGAAGCCTCTTACAGAAGTTGGTTACTTAAAAGAAAGACTAGGAAAGTGCACAATGCTTGTTGTTCAAGTTGTTGAATTATTCCTAACTTCAAAGGTCTTTTTATAGCCCCTAGAAAATTTCATCCGAACCTGGATTGTGCCTTCAATTGGGTGGAAGGCGCCTCCAGCGTGGCAAATCTTATCGCCGAAGACAAAATTTTATCTTCGGCTAATAGCTAGGGAAGAAGCCTTCAATAGGTTGGAAGATGTCTTCGTACAATTCATCTTAGGCACCTTCCAGCCATGGATGGCGTCTTTCACAAGGCAACTCAGCTGAAAAGTTGATCTCTTCACGTAGTTCTTCACATAGGTGATTCTTCGGCTAACTGGAGTTGAGGTCACTTGAACCCAACTCCGACCTTCTCTTCGAGTAGCCTTTCTCCCCGGCATCCCGTCCCTCAGTCCGTCGCATGCGTCCTTCTTGTTCGTTGGTGTACTCTTCCATATCATCTCGTCCTTCGATGCACCGATCCTGTAAACTCTCTTCTTGTATCATCCTTCTCGCTAGCTGCATCTTTCGCTTAACTTCTTGTGTTCCTAAGCTCTTGCACACCTAGAAACAAAGATCAAATACAACATGACCTAACTAAACTTAGTTGACACATCAAAACTACTCCAGGATACTAGCAGTAAGTCTCCTATTACATATAACCGATCAGATAAGGGTCCGGTTGGATCACCTCCAAGATACAACATTGTCAGGAAATCATAACAACCAGTCAGAGAATAATAACTATTCATTAAGGAATATTCTAATATCTGACATATACAAGCAATAAAACTTTATTATGAGATAGGCTACTCAGCTTCTATCATTATTATGGAGGTTATAAAAGACTATTCATACACGTATAACGGAAGATTTCTCGGAGGAAGACTATACGCCTTCGATCACCCAACAACTTCTAGCACCGAATATTCCTTGTATGACATTACTATACCATAGTATAGTTACCGATTGATACTCGTGCATTTACATCACATTTCAGTTATATACTTAGGTTTGTACCTATAAGTACACTCCTGTATACCTACGCAAGTGTATATATGTTAACAAAACTATACCTACATACATGTGATAGATATCATATCCTAACAGAGGAGTAGAGTATTCCATTGGGTAGATCCTGATTATACATTTGTTGTAGTGTTGTATATATGGAAATTATAAACAAGGTATATCTTGAATATAAATGATTCTTGATTTTTTTTTAATTATTGACAAAATCAGTATTCCATCGGTAAATATCGATTGTTTTTCAACGAAAACAACATTTCTATCGGTAATATCAAAATGAACTTTCTGACAGAAACTCCATTTTGATATTACTGACGGAATGAGTGTTTTCATCAGGAAAATTTGCTACGGAAAATAAATTTTCATAGTAAAATTTACCAACAGACCCAAATTCCATCTTTAAAATCGTTTCCAATGAATCACCTTCCGACAAATAATTTTCTGTCATAATTTTGTCCCTAAACCACTTCACCGACGGAATTGCAACGGAATATTCCGTTGGTAATCTCGATTTTTTTTGTAGTGTTAGAAATTGAGAATGAACAATTGTTTATGAATGTTTTGAAGATGCTCATGAAAGCCATTGCTTGGGAAGGAGCTAAATGTACCTTTGAACATGTAGCACACATGTCTGTGTTTGAAAAAAAATATTAAGGTAAGAACAAGCTATTATGACCTTTTTATCCACTTTTTGCTAGTGTGCTCATGACACAGTCATTATCTACTTTAGGGATTATGATGTAATATTGGTTGGTCTTCCATCTCTTTTGAACATCAGAGATGTAGTGTCAATGGCTAAGATGATGAAATGTTTTTCTTGAGGATGCAATAGGAAGTACCGTCTCTTTGTTAAATAAAATTATAGTTTCATGTGATTATATTGCTATAGATTATATTGATCTAAAAGCCATATAAATGGTATGACAGTTGAACAAGGTATGATAATTGTTTGAGTGTGGTGCTGATAGTTTTGCTCAAGTGTGTTGCTAAGGGTTGATCATGGTATGAGAATTATTTGAATTTTGATTCTATTTTTATTTCAATTTTGGTTTATAATAGCGTTAATAGAACATTTATAGCCCACGAATAAATATAACTGTAGCGCACAACAGACGACATCAATAATCTTAACACAAACACCTCCTTAACATCATACTTTGTACGTCGTAAATAGCCCCCGGAGCGACGATGTAGTGGAAGGGCGTCTAATTGTCACCTAGGCACCCACGGTTTGATTCTCAGATACGGGACATTTGCAGGGTCTTTTTTTTCTTCAAATGGGACTCACCACCAAGGGATGCTAGGCTTCTAGGCCTCCCACCGCAAGCGCATCCCGATTTACTCTGACAGCTGGTGGAAAATTTTTGTGTGATCGGGTATTCTCTTTTTTTTTTATGTTTGTCAATTCATTATATAAGCTAAAGAAATCAAAAAATAAAATGGGACATAAAACAATCTCTCCCTACACCTAAGCTACCCATGGAGCTAGCTAGGAATGTTCCAATTTCCACCATAGGAGAATAAAATTTCTAACTTTAGACTTTTCCCTTCTCCCCATTGCACATACCTCAAAAGTATGCATAGACAATCTCTTCTTTATATTTAATGCATCTAAGGTCATGAATAACTTGTATTCAAAATATCCCAAATGGATTATAATTGATTGGGTAAGTCTATTATGTTGGGAGAAGTAGGTTGGTCAATTGTATTTGGTGAGCGGGGCAGATTCATTTTATGAGAGGACCAAGTGGGTTAGCTAAGCTAATTAAGCATGTCAATCAAGCTAGTAGTAGGCAATGGTGTCAATCAAGCTAAGTATGCCGAACAAGCTAAATGAAATTATCGCATCGTTGTGCTAGGTGGCTCAAAAAGATTTGACATGGCAAATTCGATTGACTAATTATGTCCAAGACGATTCAAGAAAGCCAATTGAGTTAGGCATATAATTAGAGGGATGGACAAATCACATCGATAGTACATATAATAAATCAAACAAGCTAGATGTGTTATGAAAATCTTAGTTGAAGTGTGCATGTCGACAAAGATAGGTATGTTGAGAAAAAAAGGTTGGGCGGATGTACCATGCACAAATTTTTTCATTGATTAATTAAGTCTATTTCAATCATATATAATTGCAGCTTAATTTGTAATTTAAAAGGTACAATTAAACAACATAATTTATAAATTTGACGCTTTTGTCTTTGTTAGCATGATTAAACCTAGGTTTCAAACATATTGGATCTCATATTATATCATTATTCAAAGAAAATATCTCATCATCATCATCATCCTCATGATCTTTATTATTGAAATAAATTAAATGGTTACATGACAAATTACTTTATTAAGTCAATTATACTGGTTATAATAACCCATGCATAGTAACGGTGATATTGATAATATATATGATATTCAAACGTCTCCCATATATCTAATTGTTGTTATCCATCCAGAATTGAGCTTGGAGTCGGTCAATAATCTTCCGATCCACTTGGAAAGCCTTAGCGAGAATTTCATCGGATATGGAGGGTTTTGAGCCAAAAACTGCATTTGCAACGGTTATGGTACCGGGGTTTTGGCTACTTAGAGTAGCGATTGCAATAGCTCTTGTATGACCACGGTTGAATTGGAAGTGGACAAGGCCTTGAGGGAACACAAACACATCGCCCTTCTTCAGAATCTTGGTGAAAAGGCGGTTGGTTTGGCCGATGTTGGATGTCACAAAGCCAACATAGAGCTCTCCTTCTAGCACGGTGAGGATCTCAGTGGCGCGAGGGTGAGTGTGGGGTGGGTTGAGTCCGCGAGGGGCGAAGTCGATGCGAGCCATGGAGATGCCGAGCGTGTTGAGCCCAAGAATTGTATTCACATTGATTGCACGGACGTTGGAGCCTAGCTTGTTGATGGTGTTGCCGGGCTTGTCGAGGCCATAGGTGAAGAAGTCTTCGGCTTTCACGTCATCCATGCTCTTGCAAACGAATCCATTGACAAACACTGTAAATCAAGGAACCAATGAATATATAAGATGCAATTAGACAAGCCACTCTAAATTAAATCAACCAAGCTAATTAAGCTAAGGGAGAAGAAGTTATGTATATAAACCTTTGGAGCTATTATCGGCGACGCAAAAGTCTTGAAGTGGACTAGGATCAGATGCCCATACTACACGAGAGGTAGCCAATTGCAAAGCAAGGAGAGCAGCAATAACCATAAGAATTTTAGCCGCCATCTTAGCTAATTAATTTGTTTAGGAGATTAATATATAAAAGAGTAGAAACGGCGGTTGGTTGCTAGCTGCAATGAATGAATGATATGCGAATAGGTTAGAGGAAAGGGATATATATATAGACTATCAGACTAGAAGGTTTGAACTAATCTTACTTTACAACTTATTATAAATGTATAATTATGAACATTAATGGGAACGTGGATTAGTTAAGTACAAGCCAATATAATCAATTAATTAATACGATGATAAACGCATTAATTATATTGTGTTGCCCATTCTAATTTGCTTCTATGTTGGCCAAGTAAATTAATATAAAGGACGTAGAGGATCACTAAGTCAATTAGCTTTAATTAATTGTGCATGTCTTGTATTTGGTAGCTAGCACCATATGATATGGTCAAATTCTCAGGCGAAAATTAAACTTTTAATTGGTCAAGTAATAAGATAAGACCAAGTAGTTAATTACTCTGATGATTAAGGAGCAGGTGAAGACTGAGCATGTCATGCGCTTTTAGTTTACCATTTCATGATCTCTCTTCTCACGCACGCTACCAAATGAAAGCAGAGCAGGGCAGGGAAGAATGTTTCAACTTTCAAGCCTACTTAGCTTCTTCTCTATATAAACCTATTAATGCATGCATAGCAATACCAATATACCATTGCTCAGCTCAGTGATACAATTAATCAAAGACATGGCTATGAAACTGCTCCTCGTCGCACTCCTCGCCTTGGCTTTCGCTCATGCTGTATTGGCTTCAGATCCTAGTCCCCTTCAGGACTTCTGCGTCGCAGATGATAGCTCCAAAGGTGCATAGCTTTACAATTAATTAAGCTAAGCGCTTTCATTTCCATTTTCCAGTACGCATGCATGCATATGTTTACCAATCGGACCTTAATTACCTTTTTGCAGTGTTCGTCAACGGCGCCGTATGCAAGAACATGAACGACGTCACAGCCGACGACTTCTACACTTCTGGCCTCGACAAGCCCGGCAACACCGTCAACAATGTCCGCTCCAACGTCACCGCCGTCAACGTGAATAAGATCCCCGGGCTGAACACCCTCGGCATCTCCTTGGCTCGCATAGACTTCGCGCCTAATGGGCTCAACCCTCCTCACACCCACCCTCGCGCCACTGAGATCCTCGTCGTGCTAGAAGGAGAGCTCTACGTCGGCTTTGTGACGTCCAACATCGGCCAAACCAACCGCCTCTTCACTAAGAATTTGAAGAAGGGTGACGTCTTTGTGTTCCCCCAAGGCCTCATCCACTTCCAACTCAACACGGGCAAATACAATGCCGTTGCGCTCGCCGGTCTCAGCAGTCAAAACCCGGGCGTCATTACCATTGCCAAGGCTGTGTTCGGATCGACGCCGCCCATTTCCGATGATGTGCTCGCCAAGGCTTTTCAGGTGGACAAACGCCTCGTTGACCGGCTCCAAGCTCAACAATGGACGGACAACAACAATTAGTCTCAACCAACCCTCACTCACTCGCTTAATTAATTAATTAATTGCCAATAAATCATCTGCATGATGTATTCGTTGTTGTTACTCTACGTTGCAATTCTGTTGCTTTACTATTTTTGGATTCCAAATCAATAAAAGAAGCTAAGGGAAAATTAAAGAATCATTATTTATCTTTGAATGTTAACCGTGCTAATTATGTCCTCTGGACTTGACTTCATTATTCCTGTAGCTAATGTTTCCCTAACAAATGATATCCCAAGCTATGAAAATTTCTCTGTTTATGGAAGTCTCCCCTGAACTCCTATTATCCTAGGCTATGAGAACCTCCTTGCCCATGGAAGTCTCCCCACACTCCTACTATCTCACCCTGTAAGAACCTCCCTGCCTGTGGAAATCTCCTCTGAGTCTCAATTATGGCTGCAAAAACCTCTCTGCCTGTGGAGATCTCCCGTGGACCTCAACTATCCTAGGCTACGAGAGCCTCCTTGCCTTTGGATATATCCCCTGGACTTCAATTATCCCAGGTTGTCAGAGCCTTCCTGCCTTTGAATATCTCCCATGACCTCAACTATCCTAGGCTACGAGAGTGTCCCTGCCCTTGAAGATATTCCTTGTACCTCAACTATCCTAGGCTGCGAGAGCGCCCCTACCTTTGGAGATTGATCTTGTCCGAGTACTGAGTCGATGGACGCTGGGGACGTGACACTCCTGTTAATTGGTCGAAGACTCCAAAGATGTAGATCCCTTGCCGTTGTGGACCTGCAAACACAGTGTCGAGACAGGGAGAGGTTCCCCGGCGATGACCCTCCGACGCTCAAGTCAAACCTCTGACAGAAAGAAAGAAAGAAGTAGAGCAGAAGCGAGAACTGTAGCTACAGTAGAGATGTGTGTATACCTCCATCGGCGTCTGGGGGTCCTTATATAGGGCTCCCGAGAGGCACGTGCACGCTCCCCGAGGCGTGCACGCTCCTCAAAGCATACCTGGAATGGATGTGTCAGAAAAGCATGACTGACACCCTACCTTAATAGCACGAGCATATCTCAGACGTGACAGTGGAAGCTTCCACCGTACGATTCTCTGTCCGACCAGGCCGCTGGCCATGCCTCTTGTCGGCGACACTGGTTCCCAGGAAGATCTATCCACCCGCTCCCTTTGTCCTTTACTGGGCCGAGCGGAGGAACCGCTTGGCCAGTGCCTTTCCCGGGCCGAGCGGGGGAACTGCTCGGCTAGTACCTTTCCCGGGTCGAGCGGAGGCCCGTCGGCTGACGGCCTTCAGGCGGATGCTCGCTCATCCGAATGTCGCGTCTACTATTAGCCGAGCGAGATGGTTGTTCGGCCTCCGTTTCTTCCCACTTTGCTTTATGTATCCCCTGAACTTCAATTATCCCAGGTTGCCAGAGCCTCCCTGCCTTTGAATATCTCCCCTGACCTCAACTATCCTAGGTTACGAGAGTTTCCCTGCATTTGAAGATATTCCTTGTACCTCAACTATCCTAGGCTGCGAGAGCGTCCCTACCTTTGGAGATCTTTCCTGAACTTCAACTATCCCAGGCTTCGAAAGCCTCCCTGCCTTTACATATCTCCCCTGTAACTCGACTATCACAAGCTGTGAAAGTCTCCCTATCTTTGGAGATCTCTCCACTGGACCTCAACTATCCTAGGCCGCAAAAGCCTTCTAGCTTGCTGAAGTCTCCTCTAGATTACAACTCATTCGGTGATCTTATTTTATCAATTTTATAAACACTTCTCTAGCTAATAACCTCTTAGGTGGCGTTGTCCCTCAAGCTACGAGATTATCCCCACCTGTAGATATCCCTCGGGACTCTGGTTTCACAAACTACTTTACTTCATTATCGTTGTTAGTCATTCTTAGACTAGGAGCTAATTAAATAGTGAGCAGTGAACTAAACATGGCTATAGTGAAAGTTAACCAAGGGAGGTGATGGCAACAGTGTCAACGAACTGAGCAAGTAGGAGGATTTGTACCCTTACTAGTATTTATTAGACGTGTAAGTAAGAAGTTGTCTAATAGAAGAGAATAACAACCATACTTCTTTCCATGTAGGGAGTTGATTGCAACACACATATGAGATGATGGACAAGGCATGGAGGAGTCCACGTGGAAGGAAGCTTCATGCCAATATAAGATAAAGGAAGTTCGCCAAGAAGAAGGTTCTCTCTTCCATGCATGCTCTTTACTGAATTCAAATTCTATGAGTATTTTCCATTCAACGCAGCAATTGATCGACTCCACCACTATGTTAATTTTTCATCCTTGCTCCACCAAATATCCCTTCCTCAACAGAAGGCACTTGCTTTCACAGCTTGCTATAGCTCTTCCCTAGAGGAAGACACTTTCTTTTCAAGCATAAGCCCTTACCCTTAGAGAAGGTAAATTTTATTTCCAAGATTATCCTGACTTAAGTATTGAAGGGAGTCGGCTTTACTGGTCATAGGCGAAATCTGCAAGTGCACGACTTTCAACAAGTAATAAAATATCTATCATATAGGATCAAAATCAGTGCTAGAGGGGAGTGAATAATGTTACAAATTAAAAATGAGCATATAGTAAAAATAAATAGTTGAATCAATCAGAGTTAGCACGACAAAAATAAATTTAACTTTAGACAGATTCAATCAAGTAAGACAAAATAGTAAATATACAGTAAATTAAGCTAACAATTTCAGCATGCAAGTTTATCAATTAAATCACAAGTAAGCATACACAATAATTAAAAAAATGTGCTTCTTATTTTTAATTTCTCCTAGGTGGAGAAACCTTTCAGAAAAAAGAATATAAAAATTAAATCATAATAATAACACATAAGGTAACACTAAAATAAATGAAATTGTTACTCTAGATATTGCTAATCAGAAATAAAGCACAAGTTACAATGTGTCATAGTACAAAAGGAGAAGAAGAACTTAGAGCATCAAAACAAGAGAGAATTGATAGTAGATGAGTTGTGTTGAAGCTCTGCTTTGAAACTCCTTATATATACTCCATCAATCGCTCGAAAGCTTTTCGATTGCCTATACAAATACTGACATGGCCACAACTTCTATCAATAATATACCGTTAACAAAGCTCTCAGGTTGCTTGTACACCCCGCCGGTCAGCTAGGTAAAGGCCAATCTTCATCGTGATCATTTTATTCTAATTGTGGATAACACCATCCCCCAGTCGCTTGGAAGCTACTCCGGTCGCCTGTACACTCCGGTTGCCTAGACTTGTACAATCGCCTTGACTTTGTTAAATTCTTTTGTTGAGAGTTAATACCAGCCAGTCACCTCCCGACTCCATCTGGTTGACTAGAACTTACGAAAATGCTTCACTATAGTGGTTACACGTAATGAGTATGTTGCAGAATGTAAAGTTACAATTATGTTGGAACTAGATGTTTAGCCTCCAGCTAACTCATCTAGATTGAGTTGCCAAGCCACAGCTCCCAGCTGCTTCCACCTATATTTGTTTGCCAAGCCTTCAGCTCTCAATTGACTCTACCTGGACTTAATTCACTTAGCACCTAGCTAGAAATTTTACTACCAAGCCTTAATCACTTGGACATGATTCACCTAGCCCCAAGTTACAAATTTTACTACCAATACTTAATCACTTGGACTTGATTCACCTAGCAAGGAATTTGTTATTTGGTCTCCAACCAAGACTTAACTCATGCTTGATCCAAATTAGGACTTTGGATGCTTATATTCACTATTACTTAGTCACCTCCTGGTTCACAACCAGGACTTTTAATATCTGTCAAGTAAACTACACCTACAAACTTGACACAACTGGTTAGATCATAACTAATCTAATTTAAACATTAGTCATATATCAAAACTCTAGATTAAATATTGTGCACTCAGCACAAGCAATCTCCCACTTTTTGATGATATAAAAACTAAGTTCAAATTAGTAATCAATAATCAAAAATAAGTTTGAAATTTAGATTAATATTCAATGCATGAAAGAAGATAGAGTTAGTGCAGTCATACATGAATATAATAATTGAAAATATGTCTCTCCCTAATTTTTGCTCCCCTTAATCATATAAGGAATATTAATTTGGGAAAATAATTCTTTTATCTCACTTTTTTTATTTCTCTCCTCCTTTTTCATGTATCAAAAAAAATTTAAAAATATGATTCCCCTTAAATTTTGCTCCTCCTTAATCAGACAAGGAATATTAAGTTTGCGGAAATAATTCTTTTATCTCACCTTTTTTCTCCCCATTTTTTATATATAAAAAATGGGTAAAAAGAAATATGACATAAAAAATATGAATTAGGTAACATCGAACTTGGAGGAACCAGCCATGCCCCATGAAAGTTTTCCACCAGTCGCTAGGGTAAATCGAAAAGTACTCGTGATGGGCAGCCAAAAACACAACATCCCATGGTTACGCGCCCATTTGATGGAAAAATTCATACAAATGCGTCTTTATTGGGGATTGAATCGTTGTTCCTTGGGTGACAACGTGATGCCCTTACACTGTACTGTAGCCCCAAGGGCAAGACAAGAAAAAAGCAATATGACATATAGTAAAGAAATAAGGAGGTTAATAATAAACTTAAGTTAGAGCATAATTGGATAGTTAAACAAGCAAACTCAAATCATATATCGAAATGAAAGTCAAGAATAAATAAATGTAATTAAATCTAGACATATCAAGTAATATGTCAACTTCAAGTCAAAGCATAATAAAGCACAGATGGTTCGACAAAGCCGAGGAAAAAGTCCTCCCTCGCACTAGCCAACTACAGCTTCCCAATTTACCTCTTCATAGATAGTGGTGGGGCCGACCGTGTGGGGTCACTGGGGTGGCGGATTCCACCTTTTGCTACAATAATAAAGCATAGATGGATTAAAATTCAAAATATAAGCAGAAGTAGTAGAAGTGAGATACTAGATAATAAAAATAATTGTTGGGATAGAATTTGTGGTGGTTGCCTTATAACTATCATTTTATCATATTTTTTAAGATCATATAATCATATTTTTTGAGTTGATTATGTGTTTAAATTCGCATTTATATTATATTTCATGTGTTTGGATTCATTTAGAGTTTTGATATGATTTAAATTATTTTGTGGAATTTTGTGCTCATTTATGGAATTGATTTTATAGGAAATTAGGGAGAATGACTAATTTTTATTGATCTAGATTGTTCATCCAAGATCTGAAGGAATCTAGGCCATCCATCATGATCTAGTCCATCCAAATCAAAGAGAGAGTAGATCATGACCATTGACCTAGATTTGGAGCCTTTGATCTAGATCTAAACTGATCTAGTAGTTGATCAAGATCTGAAACATTGTGGACCATCCATTCAGATATGATGGGATTCAAATGAGAAGCTACAGTAACGAGAAAAGGATCATCAATTTTCTACAGGGGCGAGGAGATTACTATTCCACCATGATCGCTAGCCACCGGAGCTTGATGCTTCCCATTCATTGAGGTCTAGGGATTTTCCTACCTCGCCCATCTTCATTTTTGCATCCATTGAAGGTTTGGCTATCATCTTCACCATCGGTGAGGCGCGTGATAGAGAATGAAGAGGAAGAATAGTGATGCAGATCTGACAATTCCTTGGGATTTTCTAACTCACCAGAACCCTAACTTCACATCTTCACAACTTTGATGACCATCACTGCCATCTTCACATTTATGATCAGTCCTCAGTCATCGTAGAATTTAGAGGTAGTAATCCTAAACATTTTACACCATTCTATGTTTTACAAACACAAGCAAGCTATACCATTGATATTTTATGAGATACTAGCTACCTAGATCTATAGGAACATGTTGTCTATGGTAGATCTTAAGCTAAGTCCATTTCAGCTTGATAAGAAGTAAAACAAAATTCTTTATGAGATTAAAATACTATCATTTTTGAAATCATATTTTGAAACTAATAAACATGAAAATATGATTGGAACAACTCCTAGTCTAATTGCTCAAAAATTAGCTCCCCCTAGGTTAGAGCTCTAACAGCTATACTATTATTACAAAATAACATATATGTATACATGAACATATGAATATACTAATATACACAAGATAATAGTTATACTATTATTACAAAATCTCATTTATTCAATGAAGGCAAGAAAATAATTAACAGCGGCAGTAGAACAAAAAAAAATAAAATAATTTGAACATAAATCTAAACTCGAGTGAAATCGACAGTCATTGTAGGATCGAGATGTGCTAGAGGGGGAGGTGAATAGCACTCATGGCTTTTTCACTTTTCGTAAACACAATCAGAGATAAACACAACGGAATAAGAACAAGTAGAGAAAACAACGACACAAGTTGGTTAGTTGGTTTTACTTGGTTCGGAGCTTGTGACGATTCCTACTCCAAGGCCCACACTCATTGAGTATTTACTTTGGGAAATTCACTAATAAATCAGAGAATTGCAAGTACAATAATTTAAATATAATAATTAAAATTATACCGACTGATATGGGTTATAATAAGTGGGCCCTTTGCAGGAGAGAAAAAGGGGACAATAAAGAAGACGAAAAAAAGGTTTGACTTGGTAAGAGTGTTGCTACACGTTGGGCAGGCAGATATCGGTCGAACATAATGGATCGGCCGAGCATATGAGTTTGGCAGGCAAAGACCAGCCAAGTGGAAGAGACCGACCGAACGTAGAAATAGTTAGCCTTAAGCTATCCAGAAGGCTTATATACGCTCGACTGGTTAATCTCGGTCGATAAGGTAGGACCAGCCAAGCTCAATAGACCGGTCGAGCACAGAGGCATTTAGTCTCGCACGATCCTTAGCATACGATCGACCGAGGGAATGTCTACCGGGCAATAGTATTTGTATACGCTTGACTAGTTAATCTCGGTCGATAAGGTAGGATCGGCCGAGCTCAATAGACCGACCGAGCACAGAGGCATTTAATCTCGCATGATCCTTGGCCTACGACTGACCGAGGGAAGGTCTATCGGGCAATAGTGTTTATATACGACCGACTGGTTAATCTCGGTCGATAAGGTAGGACTTGCCGAGCTCAATAGACTGGTATGTTGGTTGGTCCTAGGAAGATCGTACCGGATCCACTATACAAAAAATTTGTATAAGTGTCGAATCTTTCCTAAACAACGTATTGTGTTCTTTAGAAATTAAATTAGGAATCACAAACAGAACTTAACATTATTGATTCCAAATTTAACTTATCTGTTCTTAATGGTTTAGATTTGGATCGCAAACAGAACTTAACACTATTGATCCAAAGTCACCTATGTTATAAAGTTAATTAAATATTTATTTCTAAAATCGGCTTTCAGGTCAAACATGACGAGACACTAGACCTTCTTGGGTATGGAATCATCCACCACTGCCTCAACAAAGCCTTTAATAGAAATTCAATATTTAATTTCCTAAAATAACATTAGGTTTAACCGAAAAGAACAATCGAATCACAAATTCGAAAAACAAAAAAAAAACACAACTTCGAAACAAATCCGAAACTCTAGAATCATATGCCTCTTGTGTTTAGAATTCATACAAAGAAAAACTAGTATGATGCGGAAAATAATTACTAGTTATACCTTTCTTTGTATACAACGACCTCTTGATCTTCTACCGTATTCCTCTTCTTATCTCGGACATTGTGTGGGCAACGATCTATCGAGATGAGAACCACCCAAGCTCCTTCTTCTCCAAGCTAGATTCGGTCACCACCAAGTCTCCAAGAGATGTAGAGGTTCGGCCACCACCACCAAGCTCCAAGGGATGCAAGAGCAAAGCCTCCTTTCTCTCCTTCTTCTCCTAGCTTGAGCCGACCACCAACAAGAGCTCCAAGAGAGGGATGAAAATGACCACTAAAGAAGAAGAGAAGAGAAGGAGAAGAATCTCTAGGGCCGGCCACCAACAAGGAAGAGAGGGAGGAAAATAGAATAGATGTCTTAGCCATGAAGGCACCCTTTTATAATCCTTGGTCTTGGTAAATAAGAAAAATATAAATAAAAACTTCCTTATTACTTTGCCATGAAAAGGAAAATTTAATTTGATTTAAAATCACATTCATTTTCTTAAACTATATGGCCGACCACCTCAAGAGCTACCAAAATAGGCAAGTTTTAAACAAAATTAAAAATTCCTTATTTGTTTCTAAAATTTTTAAAAAATAAAATTTCTCTAATAATTTATCCCTTCATGGATGGTTATAAAAGGAAATTTATTTAAATTAAAATCTCTCTTTTAAAACATGTGGATGATTTCCAAAAAGGAAAGTTATCTCTAAAATTAAAATCTCCTTTCAATCTACAAATAAGGGAAGAAATCTAATCTTTTTCTTAATCTTTTGTAGAAGACTATAAAGGAAATATTTAATTTTAAAACTCTCTTTTTAAATCATGAACATAGTTAGAAAAAAGGAAAGTTTTATCAAAATTAAAATCTTCCGCTCAATCTACAAATAAGGAAAGATATCAAATCTTTTCTTAATCTTTTGTAGAAGGAAAACTTTAAATTTTAAACTCTCTTTTTAAAACCATGGAATCCACATAAGAAAATTTTAAAATAAAAACCCTTTTATTTTTCTTAGGGTCGGCCACACCATGCTTGGGCTCCAAGCATTGGCCGGCCCCTAACTTGGCTCAACCTTTGGGTCTTGGCCGACCCTTGCTTGGGCTCCAAGCTAGCTTATTCAACCACCAAAGAGTGGGTAAGAAGGTGGGTATAGGTGGGTATAATTCTCTATATACAAGAGGCTACGATAGGGACCGAGAGGAGGAATTGGTTTTGGTCTCCCGATGAAATTAAGCTTCCCGTGTTCGCCCCGAAGACTCAACTTAATTTCATCAATAATAATTCATACCACTAAAGAATTATTATTGAACTACCGCACCAATCCCAAATTACGTTTTGGGCTCCTTCTTATTATGAGTGTGTTAGTCTCCCTGTGTTTAAGATGTCGGATGTCCACTAATTAATTGAGTTACTGACAACTCATTTTAATTAATATCTCAGTCCAAGAGTAGTACCAGTCAACCTTATCATCATGTCAGACTAAGTCCACCTGCAGGGGTTAACATGACAATCCTTATGAGCTCCTCTTGGGAATATTATTAACCTAGATTACTAGGACATAGTTTCCTTCTATAATCAACAACACACACTATAAGTAATATCATTTCCCAACTTATCGGGCCTATTGATTTATCGAACTAAATCTCACCCATTGATAAATTAAAGAAATAAATATTAAATATATGTGTTTGTCATTATATTAGGATTAAGAGCACACACTTCCATAATAACCGAGATCTTGTTCTTTTATTTAGTCAGTATAAAAAAACTGCCTCAATGGTCCTACTCAATACACTCTAAGTGTACTAGTGTAATTATATAGTCAAGATAAACTAATATCTAATTACACTACGACTGTTCTGATGGTTTGTTCCTTTCCATTTCGATCGTGAGCTACTGTTTATAATTTATAAGGAACTGATAACATGATCTTCTATGTGTGACACCACACACCATGTTATCTACAATATAAATTAATTGAACAACTACACTTAGCATGTAGAGATTTGACCAATGTGATTCTTTATTTCTAAATAAATGTTTATACAAAAAGTTAGGCTTTCAGTATACATTCCAACAATCTCCCACTTATACTAAAAGACTATGCTGCCATATATCCTGCCATACATCTGATTCCTAACCCTTCAACATGTCCATCAAAAGCTCTTGCCTTAAGGACCTTAGTGAAAAGATCTCTCAGGTTATCATCTAATGCAATCTAGGTGGCAACAACTTCTCCTCGTTATACGATGTCTCGTATTGGGTGGTACATGCGCTCTATTGTGTTTACTTGCCTTATGGGCTCGTGGTTCGTTCGAGTTTGCTACTACACCAAATAATTTTTGGTAAACCAGGAATCACATCTAAGTCCATCATGAATTTATTGAGCCATTCAGCTTCTATGACTGCCTTAGAGGTTGTCATATACTTAGCTTCCATAGTGGAGTTCGAAAAAACACCTATGCTTAACACCCCTCCATTGTTATGACTTCACCTCCTAAAGCAAACACAAAACCCCGAGGTTGACTTACTATTGTCCCTATCTGATTGGAAGTCTGAATCTGTGTAACCCACAGGGAACAAATCATCTGTCTTGTAAACTAGCATATAATCTCTAGTCCCTTTAAGGTACTTTAATATATGCTTTATGACAGTCTAGTGTCTCGGTCCTGAGTTACTTTGATATTTGCTAACTATGCCCTAGGCAAAACAGATATCCGATTTCGTTCACAGCATACATTAGCCTTCCGACAGCCGAAGCATAAGGAACTGCCTTCATGTCCTCTATCTCCTTTGATGTCTTCGGAGACATCTCTTTAGATAAAGCTACTCCATGCCTAAAAAATAGAAAACCTTTCTTGGAGTCTTGCATGCTAAAACGAGCTAGGATTGTATGAAGCTTAGGATAAGCACAATATTCTTTTCTTGTGATCCCTTTATCCCTAGAATATGTGTGCATTCTCCCAAGTCCTTCATATCGAATTGCTTGGACAACCATACCCTTACTTCCGACAACACTTTGATATTGTTTCCAACTATCAAAAATGACATCTACGTATAGTACAAGAAATACTACCACGTTTCCATCACACTTCTTGTATACACAAAAACTCATCCGAACACTGAATAAATCCATAGATTTGGATTACTTCATTAAACCGGATGTTCCAAGATCTTAAAGCTTTTGCTTCAGTCCATAGACCGATTGAGCTTACATACTAGATGCTTTTAGTCCTTTGCAATAAACTCCTCTGGTTGCGTTATATGGATGTTTTCTTCAAGACTTCCATTAAGGAAAACTATCTTGACATCTATTTGTCAAATCTCATAATCCATATGAGTAACAATAGATAAAAGAATCTGGATAGACTTTAAGCATGACTATCGGTGAAAAGGTTTCCCTTTTTTTAACAAGCCTTGCTTTGAAGGTTTCCACCTTCCCGTCTGTCCCTCTTTTTCTATTGTAGACCTAATGACTTTTACATCATTTGGTGACTCAACAAACTCCCAAACTTTATCAGAATACATATATTCTAATTCTGTATTCATTGCTCTTTGCCAAGATGCTGCATCTTTATCTTGGGGTGCTTCATCATATGTCCGGGGATCAGATTCATGTTCACAAGGGCTCTAGTCCAAAGACTCTCTCAAAGCATGAATCTTTCAAGTTGCCTTAACAACCCTCCCACTACGACGAGGCACTTTCTGTAATTGTGTATCATTTGTGATACGTGTTGCAGTTTCTTGTGATATTTCATCTTGTACAGTTGGTACTAGATTAGACGTGCATTGGTGCTAACCATGACCTTCTGATTTTTAGGACTATAAACCTCCGTTCGTTTCTCTAGGATAACCCACAAACAAGTGAACTCCTGTCCATCTTATCAGTGTCTCCCTTTAGCACATGTGCTGGACTACCCCGAATCCGAATATGCTTCAAATTAGGCTTACGCCTATTCTACAATTCTATGGAGTAGAGAGTTCTGACTTAGAAGGTACTATATTCACTTCTGTTTCCAGAGTATATCCTCAAAACGAATTTGGTAATTCTGAATAACTCATCATCGATCTAATCATTTCCATAAGAGTCCTATACCTTGTTTCTACCACACCATTCTGTTGGGTGTACTAAGTGCAGTCAGTTGGGATTGAATCCCGACTTCTGATAAGTGACTCTTAAACTCTCCTAAGAGGTACTCGCCACTACGATCTCACCATAGTGTCTTGATACTTTTACCTTGACGTTTCTCCACATCAGCCTTGTACTTATCAAAGCACTTAGACTTGTGGCACATCAAGTAAATGTACCCGTGTCTCAAATAGTCATCTATAAAAGAGACGAAATATTCGAGACAACCTCTTGCCTGGATAGTCAAAGGTCCACACAAATCAGAATGAACTAATTCCAACATATCTTTGGCTCTATACTCCTTAGACTTAAAAGCTTCTTGGTTATATTTCCTTCCAAGTAAGACTCGCAGGTTGGAAAGATTTCCACTACCAATGAACCCAAAAGTTCATCGGCTATTATCCTTTGAATCCTACTCAAGTTAATATAACCTAGCCTTAGATGCCAAAGATATGATTGGTTCATCTTCGAAGGTTGCTTTCTCTTATTAAAGTTAGAAGATATATTATTAATTTCCATTTATTGAATCGTGGGAGTTATTGGATTATAAATTGTCAACCAACGTACCAGAACAGATAACTTCACTATTTTTCTTGATAACAATTTTGTCATCAAAATAGAATATCTATCCTTAATAGTTTTAGAAACTGAAATTTAGTTCTTTCTAAACTTTGTACGTAAAGACAATTTCTCAATATCCATATTTTATTCCTATCAGAGGATAAATATCTCCCACTGCAACAACTGCTACTTTTGTAGCGGTGCCCATGTAGATGGTATTTTTCCTTTTATATAGTTGTCAGGTTTTCTGGAACCCTGCAATGAATTACAGACATGATTAGTGGCTCCTGTATCTACACACCAGGTACCAATAGATAATACCACTAAACATGTTTCTACAACTAATGAATAAAATACACATATATTGTTCTTAGTTCTGAGAGGACAGTCAACTTTAATGTCCAAGTTTTGTTTCAATCATAATTGGGACTACCAAGTCTATTCTATAGTATAACAGCTAGGGGATTGACAAATATTTGAAATCCTAAGAATCACAAAAATATTTGGTTAAGACCAACACCTTAAAATTTCCATGAATTTTGTATGCCACGTTAGTGTGGACGTATACAAATTCAAACTTTAATAGGAGATTTTATCCATTAATTTTATTGTCTTGTCAACCTATCTTTTATGACAAATAAAATTAATAATTGGTCTTTCTTTGATCAAATATTTGGTCAAAACTTTGAATTTATAATAATATTGATTCCTCAAATAATATTATTTAAATTCACCAACACCTCAAACACCGGGAATTATGCATGTCACATTAGTGTGGACGTATACAAATTCAAACATTTGTAAGAGGAGGGTTTAACCCATTAATTATCTCGTCAAGCTTAAATTACCTCAAACACCATGAATTTTGTATGCCACATTAGTTTGGACATATACAAATCCAATTACTTGTAAGAGGAGGTATTACCCATTTTATTTTGTCAACATAGCTTTATGACAAATAAAATTACCTCAAACACCGTAAATTTTGTATGCCACGTTAGTGTGGACGTATACAAATTCAAACATTTGTAAGAGGGGGTTTTACCTAACTTTATGCCAAATTAATAGTTGGTATTCTTTTGGTCACGCAAAACAATAGCAATGACTCCGTTGGGGAGGATACTATTGAATGCGTCTAAGTGTATACCATTACTTGATACTTAGTCTATTAAATAGGATTGTGCCCCTTCAGTTGGAGAAAATCACACACTCCTAAATAATTTCCTATAACCATCCATAAAGGAAGTTTGATCTAGTGATCCGCAACAAACCCATCCGTTGTGGAGGGAGGCACTCAGAGCCAACACGCAAGCTTGTTGCATCACTTACAAACCAGTAATGGAGATCCTGGAATTTATTTAAAAATCCCTCTCCCACTTAGTTATTTAAGGTGAGGAATTTTAACTATAACAAGCACATATCATAGTAAATAAAGCAATAAATATGAAAATTAATTTTCCAACTATTATGGTCTTTTCCATCACTGTCCTTCGCGTGCTGCCAACCCTAGGGTTCATGCCGTCAGGTCCATCGAGCTTCCTTTTCCGCTGCGCCTATGGTCCTCCATTAGCACCACGTCTCGCAAGGATACGATCCGCGACAAAAATAAAATCAAATTTTACATACATCGATCCTATATTCCACAAGGGAATGTACATCAAGTCTAGATCGAACATAAATGTAAAATCCTAGGGCTAATACAGCTCCTTCTGTATTTAATATTACAATCATGCACACACAATAAAATGCCCTTGACATTTCCAAGGGTCCAATCACACACAATATCTATATGCCATAATAGTTGGAGCCTGCAACCACAAAGTTAGCACATCCTACTATTATACTACCTAAATTATGTATGACATGTGCATAATCTATCTGAAAACCAAACACACAGAGGCAAACTCTAGCTCTGATACCAATTGTTGGTTGGTCCTAGGAAGATCGTACCGGTTCCACTGTACAAAAATTTTGTACAAGTGTCGAACCTTTCCTAAATAACCTATTGTGTTCTTTAGAAAAATTAGAAATCGCAAACAGAACTTAACATTATTGATTCCAAATTTAACTTATCTGTTCTTAATGGTTTAGATTTGGATCGCAAGCGGAACTTAACACTATTGATCCAGATCCACCAATGTTATAAAGTTTATTAAATATTTATTTCTAAAATCGGCTCCTAGGTCAAACATGGCGAGGCACTAGGCCTTCTTGGGTATGGGATCATCCACTACTGCCTCGACAAAGCCTTTAACAGAAATTCAATATTTAATTTCCTAAAATAACATTAGATTTAACCGAAAAGAACAATCGAATCACAAATTCAAAAAATAAAATAAAAAACACAACTTCAAAACCAATCCAAAACTCTAGAATCATATGTCTCTTGTGTTTGGAATTCATACAAAGAAAAACTAGTATGATGCGGAAAATAATTACTAGTTATACCTTTCTTTGTATGCAACGACCTCTTGATCTTCTACCGTATTCCTCTTCTTATCTCGGATGTGGTGTGGGCAACGATCTACCGAGATGAGAACCACCCAAGCTCCTTCTTCTCCAAGCTAGATTCAGCCACCACCAAGTCTCCAAGAGATGTAGAGGTTCGGCCACCACCACCAAGCTCCAAGGGATGCAAGAGCAAAGCCTCCTTTCTCTCCTTCTTCTCCTAGCTTGAGCAGGCACCAACAAGAGCTCTAAGAGAGGGATGAAACCGACCACTAAAGAAGAAGAGAAGAGAAGGAGAAGAATCTCTAGGGCCGCCCACCAACAAGGAAGAGAGGGAGGAAAATAGAATAGATGTCTTAGCCATGAAGGCACACCTACCCCCTCTTTTATAATCCTTGGTCTTGGCAAAATAAGGAAAATTTAAAAGAAAAATTCCTTATTACTTTGCCATGAAAAGGAAAATTTAATTTGATTTAAAATCAAATTCCTTTTCTTAAACTATATGACCGGCCACCTCAAGAGCTTCCAAAATAGGCAAGTTCTAAACAAAATTAAACTTCCTTATTTGTTTCCGAAAATTTTAAAAAATAAAATTTCTCTAATAATTTATCCCTTCATGGTTGGTTATAAAAGGAAATTTCTTTAAATTAAAATCTCTCTTTTAAAACATGTGGATGATTTCCAAAAAGGAAAGTTATCTCTAAAATTAAAATCTCCTTTCAATCTACAAATAAGGAAAGATATCTAATCTGTAACACCCCAAATTTCATGATTTGGAATCCTAAAAGACCTTATTAAAATCTAGAAATGCTATAGAAAAATTCTAGAGATTTTTAGAAATTTTTAGAGTATTTTTATGTAATTTTTGGAGTTCGTTTGGTATTTTTACCAAGAGAAAGAAGTTTAAAAAAATATATATATATAAAAGTGTTAAAGCTGGGTTTTGAACCCAAGAGCTCAGACCTGAACCAGATTTTAACGAACTCAGCCAACCAACTGGTCTGCAAATGTTTTGTTAATTATATATGGAATAAAATATATATAAGGTATAGTTAGGAACATTGGAAATAAATTGAAACGAAAAGTGCGCGGCTGAGGAATCGAAGCCGTGACCTTAGAGTTGGTCAAAATCCGGCTGACCAAGTGATCCAGCCGTCGGTTTTATTTAGAAAAGGTAAAAAAATTTATTTAACAAGTTAACAGAATATAGAGATTATAAAAGAGGAGAACTTAGGGCTTGATTGATTACCGTGACCTAACCTTTCATCTCTCCTCCTCCCTTCTGCGCGTGACAGCGTTTCGGCTCGAGCGACGGCGAAGCCGACGAAGCTAGGGCTTCGATCCGGCGGTCGGCCAAGTTTTCCCGAGGAGTTCCTCCATCTCCTTAAGCTCTTCTCGACGAGGAGGAGTCGGGAGCACGAAGAAGAGTCGGATTTCAAGCTCGCCGAAAGCCCTAGAAGCCTCCTTCTCGGTTGTAAGTCCAAGAAACCCAAGGTAAGTTGCTCACTCACCTGCGGTAAGAGTAGTTCCGGGATTTTCTGCCTTGTCGCTGTGAATTGAGGTTTCGGATTTAGTTTTCTTCAATCTTTGATCTTAGCAATTCAGCGTTTGATTTGGGTTTCCTGTTTGTTACCCTAATTAGTATGTTAGGTTTACACACGAGCCCTACAAGTTTCAGAATTTAGCTAGGGTTTTTGGTTTGGAAAGATCTGATGTTCTTCAGAAGCTTCCCTGTGGTATTGAGTGGATCAATTCATTTATGTTCAGAATTAGGATTTGTTGGAGGTTAAGAGTAGCATGCTTGCTTGATTTCTTTCTTCTGATGTCGATTTTAGCATCCCAGTTGTAGCATTTCAATGTTACTGATATATATGTAATCAGTATTTGCTTTGGTTGCTGGTGGTTTGCAATAGAGTAGTTCGGATTCCTTTATTTACTGCCATGAATTGAAGTTTATGTTGTTGGTTTTCTTTGCCATCTGATGAAGCATGATTTGGAGAATTAGGGTTGCTTACAAAAGGGTTAAGCTGTGAATTTGATATATATGTTTGTTCGAATAGCTATGTATAGCATTTTGCTTCCCTTATGTTACTTTCTTGCCATGGAACTATAGACAACTCCCACCAGTAGGCATGAGCATGAGCAGATCTATTCAAGTGAGCATTTATATTCATTCAAGTAGAAGTAGGCATGAACAGATACATTCAAGTGTGCATTTATATATTCATTCCGTTACTTTGCTATTTAGATTTAGTAAATAACATGAACATGTGCAGATTTAGATTTCTAGTTCCTTTGCTATTGGAATAACATGAGCAGATTTCTAGTTTCTTATGTTATTAGATGTGCATGAGTAGCCTTCCTTCTAAAACAATCAATTTCTAGTTTCTTTAGAGCTTAATATGAAGAATTGTGTTAGCTTAATATGCAGCATTTTAGTGTGCAGATTTCTATAAGTATACTATGCAGATTTTAATATGCAGAATTTTATTAGCATAGTAGGCAGATTTTGGGTTAAGCATTTCAAAGTTAGAATTTGCTTAAACATTTTAGTTTCTTTTTAAAGAAGTATTCTTTTAGAAGTATTAACAAGTATAAGAAAGATAAAGAAAAGAAAGAAAAAGGCCAAGGCCTTAAGTAGATCTCAAAGTTAAGACATTAGGGATTTTGGCACACAAGGTGCTAAAGAAAATGCCGAGGCATTATATTAGAAGTATTAAAAGATAACAAGTATTTTACTTTTATCAGTAGCACTGTACTGGACTTTCAGTAGTCCTTGGGCTGGGCTCCCATAGTCGGCCCCTAGGTTTAGATAACCTAGTATGCTGGACTCTCAGTAGTCCTTGGGCTGGGCTCCCTTAGTCGGTCCCTAGGTTTAGATAATCTAGTATGCAGGACTCTCAGTAGTCCTTGGGCTGGGCTCCCATAGTCGGTCCCTAAGTTTAGATAACCTAGCAAATCCTACTAGATTCGTGACCAGCTATCTCGGGTCTAGTTAGGGATGCGCGCATAGTAAGTACAGTTGCCGGGCCCAAGAAGAAGTTGATTATTATTTTGAAGTATTATAAGTATAAGTTTTTGAACAAGTAAAGCAAGTTTTCCATAACTATAAAGTATTAAAGGACAAGTTTAGAACAGATGAATTGAGTTTCATCTTTAAAATCATCAAGCTGAGTTTTCTTTTATGCTAGCAGCTTTTACATTTTTAGTTTCTTACATGTTATTTATTTGCTAGTTGATGAGCATGTTTAGCTTTATATGTTAGCATTTCAGTTAGTTTGCTTTCTTTATTAGTTTATGAGCATGATTAGCTATACATGTTTAGTATATCAGTTAGTATGATGTCCTTGCCATTTGTGAGCATGAGTAGCTATACATGTTAGCTTTTCTGTTAGTTGATTTCTTAGTCATTTATGAGCATGAGTAGCTTTACATGTTAGCATTCAGTTTTATCATGTTTTTATTTCGTATACATGCACATTCGTGATTTTGTGAGTTAGATAGCGCTTACTAAGCAAATTTTGCTTATAGATTGCACTTCCTCTTACTGCAGATAAAGGAAAAGAAAAGATTTAGCAAGGAAGGCGACAAGGTGGCGCGGATGGTGTGTGATGCCAGGTCTATGGAAGCCTTGGGACTTAGTTTAAGAATTTATTAAGATTGTCATTTGTTAAGAATGTATTAGATGAGTCATTTAGTCTTCCGCTGTTAGTTAATTGTATGTTTTTATTTTGTTTCCGCTATTCATTACTTGCATGATTTGATTTCATTAAACTGCGTGGTGATGTTATTCCTTTTGTATGTTTGATATATGTTCCAGCCGCCTGTGGCTGTGTATATTATGTTATGTATGTCAGTTTAAGGTCACCGGTACAGGGGAGATTCTGTCGAAATTTTTCGGTAGGGTTTCTATGTGATTTTTAATCATACCGGTTAAGTAGAGTTAGTAGTAAGTAACGGTCACTCTTAGGTAGTAGTAGTAGTAAGAAGGGTGGTCGTTATAGTTGGTATCAGAGCAGTCCCCATTCTCCAGCATCACACATCAGCACCATCTTTGCCGTCTTCAAGTAAGAAAGTATTTAATTTTCTTTTATGCTTTCTTTATTATTGCAATATGAAGTAATTGCTTAAATGCGCTTTAGTAATATAGAAGTTTTGTTTCTCTTATATTTATATACATAAGTATCTTTAGAAAGAATGGAGAAGATATCAAGCCTTTCAAAGACCACTAATGGGTACGATGCGAGATGAATACTAGAGGACCGAGAAGTTAAGAGATTAAGAAACAAAAAAGTACCACTAGTAAAGGATAGTATAAGACAGAAATATCCAGAATTAGTCTAAGTTCAAGGATGAACTTTTTATAAGATAGGGAGAATTGTATCACCCCAAATTTCATGATTTGGAATCCTAAAAGACCTTATTAAAATCTAGAAATGCTATAGAAAAATTCTAGAGATTTTTAGAAAATTTTAGAGTATTTTTATGTAATTTTTGGAGTTCGTTTGGTATTTTTACCAAGAGAAAGAAGTTTAAAAATATATATATATATAAAAGTGTTAAAGCTGGGTTTTGAACCCAAGAGCTCGGACCCGAACCAAATTTTAACGAACTCAGCCAACCAACTGGTCTGCAAATGTTTTGTTAATTATATATGGAATAAAATTTATATAAGGTATAGTTAGGAACATTGGAAATAAATCGAAACGAAAAGTGCGCGGCTGAGGAATCGAAGCCGTGACCTTAGAGTTGGTCAAAATCCGGCTGACCAAGTGATCCAGCCATCGATTTTGTTTAGAAAAGGTAAAAAAATTTATTTAACAAGTTAACAGAATATGGAGATTATAAAAGAGGAGAACTTAGGGCTTGATTGATTACCGTGACCTAACCTTTCCCCTCTCCTCCTCCCTTCTGCGCGCGACAGCGTTTCGGCTCGAGCGACGGCGAAGCCGACGAAGCTAGGGCTTCGATCCGGCAGTTGGCCAAGTTTTCCCGAGGAGTTCCTCCATCTCCTTAAGCTCATCTCGACGAGGAGGAGTCGGGAGCACGAAGAAGAGTCGGATTTCGAGCTCGCCGAAAGCCCTAGAAGCCTCCTTCTCGGTTGTAAGTCCAAGAAACCCAAGGTAAGTTGCTCACTCACCTGCGGTAAGAGTAGTTCCGGGATTTTCTGCCTTGTCGCTGTGAATTGAGGTTTCGGATTTAGTTTTCTTCAAGCTTTGATGTTAGCAATTCAGCGTTTGATTTGGGTTTCCTGTTTGTTACCCTAATTAGTATGTTCGGTTTACACACGAGCCCTACAAGTTTCAGAATTTATCTAGGGTTTTTGGTTTGGAAAGATCTGATGTTCTTTAGAAGCTTCCCTGTGGTATTGAGTGGATCAATTCATTTATGTTCAGAATTAGGATTTGTTGGAGGTTAACAGTAGCATGCTTGCTTGATTTCTTTCTTCTGATATCGATTTTAGCATCCCAGTTGTAGCATTTCAATGTTACTGATATATATGTAATCAGTATTTGCTTTGGTTGCTGGTGGTTTGCAATAGAGTAGTTCGGATTCCTTTATTTACTGCCATGAATTGAAGTTTATGTTGTTGGTTTTCTTT